>NC_071264.1:28933507-28956007 GCF_023375685.1 Ictalurus furcatus
AACGCAGCATAACGCAGTCATACGCATTCAATCATGGATGGCAACACACAGAGAATCAACACACACACACACACACACACACACACACACACACATATACACACAATAGTTCCTTATCCTCGCTAACTAAAGAGGCAGAGTGTGTAAACGTTAGCGTGCCCAGCCAGCTGCTTTATCTTAATAGAGGTCAAACCTAAACTCCAAACCGAGGGGGGGATATCTGGTTAGTGTCCTCCACCGTCACGAGACATTTCCTCCGTATCGCGTCCCAGACCCACTCAAAATGGAGGTGCTGCTTTATCTCGCGCTCTCTCGCTCATAATTCTATCGATGCTAATTACTTCCAGCACCACCGTCATTCCTGTCACATTTCCAACACTTCTCAATCACGCAGGGACATCGGTGACGGGGTTTCAGGCTCGACACAGAAATTCGCAAGCAAAAAATAAATAAATAAAAAACCCCACACAATTCAGTTAAAATTCAAATAAAAACAACAATAGCATTATGCTTTCAAAGCTTAGCTAGCAGGGTGACTTAGCTGGGCTAGCATTTTACCACAGATGGTTTTGTTGCTATTTCTTTAGAGAACATCATCTTTCATGAGAGAATGCTTTCTCAGCGTTTGATAAATCATACATAATACACCGTGGCTTTAAGTTTCACTCCAAAATGCTTCGCAACACATCACTAAATCCCCTCCCGCACTCAGCTATGTACCAAACTAGCGAGCTAATCCAACTAGCTAATACTTCCTGAGAAAACTACCTAGCTAGCGTAAGTAAGGCTTCCTAAAGTAACTCTAGATGACCCAGGCACGAGCTAAAAATGAGTGTCTCTCGTAAATCTTCCTCGCTTAGCTGTTGAAAACCAACAAGCTAATCTAACTACCTAATGGAAACTTAGCTTGCTAGCTTAGCTAACGATTCCTGAAGCTATGCTAACACAACTCAGGCGCAACCTCTATATACTATATATTAGCATCTCCCTTCGATCGGCTTTGTTTAGGAACGTTTAGACCACGACCGTAGATACAAACTGCTCGACAAACAAGCATCTGCGCTTACACTCACTACGCTGTGTATAAGTAATGGCACCTTAAATACGAAACAGCACGATTGCTGCGACAAAACAACACACAAACATCTGCAACAAGTTTTGTGAATTGGGAATGAGGTCTCTGCTGATTTCCTCGTCGTCTTCTCGTGTCCCTAGCTCCGCGAGTTAATATTTGCCTCTCTTTCCTCCTCATACATTTGCATATCATTAAAAATTCTGACCTAAATGCATTTTGATCACCGAGTAATTAGTGGCTCGTTCTTCGGAGGAGGGCAACCAGCTAAGAGGCGCAACGCGTGCTTTATCCTGGAGTAGAAGTAGAGAGCCATACACCGTGATTCTGGAGAGGACCCCGGGACTGGCGCTCTTTAATCAAGCCCATTAGAGGCTGCTTGATGCTGGGCGGAGAGCATCCTACAAACAACACCTCCTCTCTGTCACCTCCAAACAGAGTGGGAGTGTCAATGAGGGGGTAATAAGGGAAGACAATGGGTAAACAAGCCAGGGGAAGCCCGCCTTCTCTGTGTGGTGTGTGTGTGTGTGTGTGTAGGAATCTGCATGGTTCTCTCCAGTCTTGGCACGGGCGCAAGAGCAATTAGCGCCGCCGCTGGTTGTTTAGCATTTGCATATAAATGCACTTGGTGGCAAGTGCTAAAGACTGAAACAGACGGCAGGAGGGATCTCCTGGGGGCCTTATCCTAACACGGACCCCTACATCTGTATCTCTGATGCCCCCCTCACCCTCCTTCTCCCCTCCTGGTGCCCAACAGGCTGCCACACAGCCACTAGCACAGGCACTGCCCCAGCTCTCAGTTCCTGTTTCAGGACAGATTGCGAAAGACATCAGGCCAGGCTTCCTGTTGCTCAGCTTGTGTCACGAGAGAAAGAAATACAGTGAGAGAGAGAGTTTCAGACCTCCCCAATGATGGCACACACACACACACACACACACACACACACACAGAACGTCCTCAGGAAGTCAGGGTGTGAGAAATGCTTCTTGTAAAGCGGAGGTGATAGTGGGGCTCCGCACAGGGAGAACCTTCACTCAGGAATGATAATAAGCAGCGCCTGACGCTGTCCAATCCCAGCGACAAACACTCCTCACTCAACATGTCGTGCAACTCGAGCACATCTAGTCATCTAGCCTTGGGATAGTGGCTATTGTTCTCGTCCTGTACAATGTGTATCGCCGCTTTTCCTTTGCATGTCCGTCTCGCGGTCCGTTTCCTCCACAGCACTGCCAGTTGTTATGACAGAGGCGATTCATAAAAAAAAAAACAAAAAAAAGAAAAGAAAAGAAAAAAAAAAAACAACAAGGACCAACGGAAGGAAGCCAAGGGTTTGTGCCCCTACACCCCCCCCCCTCCCTCTTCACTGTAAACAGCGTGTATGTGTATCTGACACACACACGCACTGACTCTCACACACACACACACACGCACGCACAAGCTTACCCTACTAACAGCTGGCCAAATTCCAGTCCTGCCAACGACTAAACTCTGAATGGACCCCGAGCTGCTTCTTCTTCTTCTTCTTCTTCTTCTTCTTCTTCTTCTCCGCTGTGCTCCACGTCGCAAATCGAGACGTGCTTCAACTTCTCCAAGTTTACAGAAAAAAAATAAATAAATAAATAAAAAAAATCTGACACCTTGTCATGCAAGCTTTTAAGACTTCAGATGCCCGTGCCAACTTAATGACTCAGATGCAGCATTGTACAAATTAGCTTTAGATCCGTGGTGACTTCCAGCAACCGCAGGCAGTTAAGAGCTACAGTTCGACAAGTCTGGCACATTACAGGCCTTAGGTTAGACTGCAGACGCACAGAGAGAGAGAGAGAGAGAGAGAGAGAGAGAGAGAGAGAGAGAGAGTGAGAGAGACAGAGAGAGAGAGAGCGCATGAGAATATTATCTTGCTTGTTCCACACTTGCAACAAAAGGTTAGAAAGAAAAAGGAGAAGAAAGCAGAGAAACAAAAGACTGGCACCTGACAAAGTAACCAATCCATGAATGTTGCATGTGAGGGCTCAGCCTTTCACCTTTCCGTGACCCCTTTACACCCCCCCTACACACACACACACACACACACACACACACACACACACACACACACACACACGCAATCCTGCTTCAGACAAAATCATACATTTCCTACGCTGTTTTTAAACTAGCGCGTATTTTTTTCAACATCACAACGCACTAAGTTTAGAACAGAGCCCCCCCCCAAAAAAAAAACAAACAAACAAACAAAAACATCAAGGTGAGAACTTGTCAAAACAAAAAGACCACACCCCCTTGTCCTGCTACGGATGACCTGGGGTCAGTGTCGCATGGCTTCTACTTTTAGCATGGGTTGACATTCTGATGGAAACACGCTGATGATGTAACATTTCCTGTTCAAAACAAAAAAAAAAAAGCAGTCAACACCTCTGAGTTCGCACATCGCTTTGTGTTCTGACGGCTTCTGGTTTTTGCAGCACGACTTCCTGGATGTATTCCTTCGCGTCCGTCACACGCGTGGAATGCTTCAGATCCAAACCCTCGAGCTGTAATTGCGTGCGTGTTTGCAAGCGTAACCAGTCATTCATAACTACAACATAAACGTCGTTTCGTCTGTAACGGCATCCACGACTGCGAGTTTGGGGGACGCTGACGTGTTGTCTGGCTTCGATCGATCACCAGAGGCACGAGCCCGTCACCCGCTGGTCTGATTCACTGGTCACATGCCCCGAACTTGAAGTCCAGACACTTAATCAACAGCAAGACACGCGTCTGTACTGTATACACCTCTCTATAATACAGCTCAAATATCCTCAAATCGATGGTCTTGTTATCATATCAATAGGTCTCAGGTGATTTTCTTTCCACTCACATTCTGATAAAAACGCCAATCAGCCACTACATAACCAAGCATGTTCGCGGCACAGCTGATTTACATTTAGCCCCGCCCACAAAAGGTACTCTACAAAAGGTAAAGCTCACCGAGAGCTCAAAACGAGACAAGGATGACGAAACGGTGAAAGAGCACGTACGAAACAAAGGGCGCCATTACTTTTGTCCTAATAGTACAGTTGTTTTGTCTTCATTTCCTTTCTTTCAAGTCGTTGATGCGTACGAGACGGCCGAGTCGCACGGGACGCGCGTCGAATTCGTAATAAATAAACCGGAAGTAAATAAACTTGACGGCGGGTATAAACATTTCAGCTAGTCGACGACGATGATACGATGGGAAGTTGGCTAACGAGGCTGCTTATGAGCAAATTTACACAAACTCAGGAACGGAACATGCTGTTTACAAACAAACTGAACAACTTAGGAATAAATAAAGAGGGTAATCCTGATGATAAATTAATATCGTACGGGTATCACAGGTATCATCAGTAGTTTTTATACAACCATATTTGACTCATACTCACATCTTGGATGTCTGTATAAATCTATATGGTAATGTTTATTTATTTATTTATTTATTTATTTTAATGTTTTGTTTAAAAAAAAAAAAAAAAAAGACCCATTATGTTTTTATATGAATGAATTCGGGCGTTGTGAAATAAATAAATAAATAAATGATCATTTATGAGTGATATAGGTGTGTGTGGATGTGTCAGGTTGTGCGTATGTGTGTGTGTGTGTGTGTGTGTGTGCGCGTGTGTGCAGACAAAACAGCCACACACTAAGAAGATGTAATAACTAGATGGAGGTACGAGTGATTTAATTGTGGTCCTGTATAACACTTAGTGCCAAGTGTACTGCACCTGGTAAAAACAGGATACACCCTTGAGAAGGGGGTGGGGGAGGGTGGGAGAGGTGTCCAACAGTGTCAATTAAACACCTCGGCCAATCAGCCGAACTCTCCTAGGACCCGCGGCGTCCGCAGACCAATCGGCTCTGTCCCTCTCGCGCCTCATTAAACGCTTTCTGTGACAGGAAGGCGACAGGGAGAGACAAGATATATATTTTTCTCCCTTTTTAATTATAATGTCTGGGAGGAAGAGAGCAGCGTGTGCTAAACAATCATCGTTACAATTAAGAACAATGCCACCTACGCCGAGGCAGGAGAGACACAAGCCCTGGAGCCATTAAATCTCTCACCACTGCTGTTATCCTCATTATATTTACCTAATAAATGCAATTTAAATTTACATCCGTGTGCATGCGTTACTGACAGAGCCGTGTCACTGAACACCTTCGCCTTCACAGCGCGAGTTATTCCAACACCAGAACCAGCACTGCCGCTTGTTACTGATGAGAGATAAAACAAGGAAGTGATGGATAATAGTCAAATTCAGCCATTCTTGCTGAGGGTTACCCAACCCCAACCCTAATCCCTAACCCTAAATCTAACCATAAACCTAGTGAATCCAAATTGAGTGAGCGACATTGATGGCCTGTACACACAGGTTAGCGCCTACCCTACCCTAACCCCTAAACTTAACCACAAGCCCTAAACTTAACCCCTGAACCTAACCCCTAAACCGAACCCCAACCCCTGAACCTAACCCCTAAACCTAACACCTAAACCTAACCCCAACCCCTGAACCCAACCCCTGAACCTAACCCCTAAACCTATCCCCAACCCCTGAACCTAACCCCTGAACCTAACCCCAACCCCTGAACCTAACCCCTGAACCCAACCCCTGAACCTAACCCCTAAACCTAACCCCAACCCCTGAACCTAACCCCTGAACCTAACCCCAACCCCTGAACCTAACCCCTGAACCTAACCCCTAAATCTAAACCCTAACCCTAACCCCAACCCCTGAACCTAACCCCTAAACCTAACCCCAACCCCTGAACCTAACCCCTGAACCTAACCCCTGAACCTAACCCCTAAATCTAAACCCTAACCCTAACCCCAACCCCTGAACCTAACCCCTAAACCTAACCCCAACCCCTGAACCTAACCCCTGAACCTAACCCCTGAACCTAACCCCTAAATCTAAACCCTAACCCTAACCCCAACCCCTAAAACTAACCCCTAAACCTAACCCCAACCCCTGAACCTAACTCCTCAACCTAACCCCTACACCCAACCCCTAAACCTAACCCGTACACCCAACCCCTAAACCTAACCCCTAAATCTAACCCCAACCCCTGAACCTAATTCCTCAACCTAACCCCTACACCCAACCCCTAAACCTAACCCCTAAATCTAACCCCAACCCCTAAACCTCACCCCTAAATCTAAGCCCAACCCCTAAACTTAACCCCTAAATCTAACCCCTACACCCAACCCCTAAACCTAACCCCTAAATCTAACCCCAACCCCTAAACCTAACCCCTAAATCTAACCCCAACCCCTAAACCTAACCCCTAAATCTAACCCCAACCCCCAAATCTAACCCCTAAATCTAACCCCAACCCCTAAACCAAACCTCTGAACCTAACCCCTAATCCTAACCCCAACCCATAACCCAACCCTGAGGGTTGTGAACGTTGCTAATAAGAAAATCTGAGCAGTCTAGGAGCTACAAAACCCCTAGTATAAGTCTTGTCAATGCTGCTGGCCCACGGTTCAGGTGTGGACACAGCAAAGTATTTCAGCAGACTTACTCGAGTACTTGGAAACCACTGCAGCAGAGCCAATGAACGTATGGCGGGGGAAATGAAGCTCTGTCGTGGTTTATCCGATCACATGCATTTATGTTAATTATTTAGCTGAAGGCAGTTCAGCAGACCAAAGGCTAGCTACAGGGCTAGAAATATTAGCTCAGAAAGTGTTGATTTATCACACGTTGTCTGGTTTGATTAACAGACCAAAGATATTGCTTGTTTTTTTTTTTTGTAAAAAAAAAAAAAAAGAACACAAGAAAGGAAAAGTCGATGACAAAAACGACGAATGGATAAAGACGAACGGTGTGCGTTGTTTAACCGTCAAACGTGACCACGTCTTGTTTTCTTTTTGGCTCACAAAACCGAGGTTTGCAAAATCACAGGTCAAAGTTCGCCTAGAAGACGAAGAATAGAAAGTAAACGCTCCCGGACGTCAAGTAAACGTGCGTCTTTTCAACGTTCCACGTCCTTTCCCTTTCGGTGAATCGGCTTTCCACGCCGGGAACAGTCGACTCGTCCTTCTGTTTCCAAATTTACCCTCGGACAACCACGATCACGCACACACGTACACCTTTTAGGTGACTTCTGTATCGCCATAGCAACAAGTCAAAAATTGTACATGCTACGACTGAACTGAAGATCTTATCACCTCTGCCCCACACACACACACAGCTCATGATACCAACAACCTGGCCTTGGCATTCAAACTTACTGTACACACACACACACACACACACACACACACACAGCTTATTTATTTATTTATTTATTTTAAATAAAGCATTTTCTTTGTAGGGACCAGCCAAATGTACCCCAAGCTATCTGATATTCCTATTTAGTCCCCATCAAGATATAAAATCAGCCAACATCCCCCAAACACAACCCCCCCCCCCCCCACCCCACAACACACACACGCACTCACACACACTCACATGCACACACAGGAAGCAGTGTGTCTACACTCTATAGAATTACCTTTAATCATTAATCACGACTTTGGATTCAAAACATGTCAGCAGGAACAAAGGAAAATGTAATCATCTATGTAAATGTGCACGAGGAGGGGGAAAAAAAAATCTCAATTACATTTTCAATTATTCCGAGTTAACAAACTGAAAAGAAAAATCTTTTTTTCCTTTTTTTTTTTTTTTTATTCACCCTTCCATATTTAATTGCTCTCTTTTTCCCCCCCCTCGCCACGTTCAAGAATGTTCATTAATACGCTATATACGTGTCTTATTTGTGTTGAACAAAGACCGGGATATTGAATACATACATGTAACGTGCGGATGAATAGAAGTGACGTTTATATTAATATCCTCTCTGCTTTGTGTTCGGTGTTTATGAGGACCGGACATGGGGTTTTGGTGGTTCGGTCCGGTGGATGAAGAGAATTAAAGACGGTTTTAATAAAATACGCGTGTTGTTTGGGAGGATAATGCGCCGGTCGAGCGGCCGATAAAGCCGAAACGATAAAAGGTGAAGCTGTGTTGTTCGGGTGTGTGTTGGTGTGTGTTGTCGAAGCCACTTAAGAGGACGTTTTAATGCTTTGCTGTGGTCAAGTGAGGTGCGCCGGGCCTCCTGCGAAACAATAGCATCGAGGACCACAGAGACAAAGAGGGCTATCCTCTGCCTCTTAACCCCTTCACTTCCAACACATACACACACCTACATGACACACACACACACACACACACACACATACATCCCGAGCAACAACAGTCATACAGCTAATTATAGGTGCCCTCTTTCATCCTTTCACACAGCACCAGGCTGAGCGGTGCACTTCATAAATCTGCTAGAACATTTCAGACCAGAGTAATCGATCCCCGAGCAAGAGAGGTGCGAGTGAGCTCCCAGGCCTCCTCCTCCTCCTCCTCCTCATCATCCCTGTCCGCCACGCGAGACCTGAGCGACACCAGACGATCTGACACACATATGCAAATCGTTTCAAAATATGCAGAAAAGCCGAGAGGGCGAGAGGGGGCTCCTGCCACCCCGCTTTATTTCTTTTATTCCATCCTTAATCCTGAGGAGGATAAGCTGTGCCGTACACAGAGAGGAAGTGCCAGAGTCCCTGCTCTGTATTCCTGAATTCAGCAGCCACACACACACACACACACACACACACACAAACACTGTGTGACATTCAATGCTCCGTACACGTTTAGCTAGCTCCACAAGTGCCTACAGAACATTTAAAAACACACTACATAATCGAAATATATATACACACACGAATACACATTTTAATATCCAATCTCTCTCAACGTACTGCGATCGGATTTATCGCGATGGCGGTGTATCGTTCTATCGCTCGGCCCCGATAAAACCGCGAGGTGGATAAACACCCGATATAACTAATAAAATGGAGAGAGAGAGAGTGAGAGAGAGAGAGAGAGAGAGAGAAAAACGAGAAGAGAAGAGAGAAACGGTAAACAGTGTCAGCCCCATGATTAAAAACATAACACCTTTCCATATTTGCACGA
This sequence comes from Ictalurus furcatus, assembly GCF_023375685.1. Classification (NCBI taxonomy): domain Eukaryota; kingdom Metazoa; phylum Chordata; class Actinopteri; order Siluriformes; family Ictaluridae; genus Ictalurus; species Ictalurus furcatus. The sequence goes on from NC_071264.1 coordinate 28,942,608, forward strand.
TTCTCCGTAAACGAACGCGAATCGTCTGAACAAAATCAGATCTGTTTGCTCAGCGAGTAACACTTCTCTTACACAAGACAAATACGGGGGAAAGAAAAGAAATGATTCAGTATCTGAACGTCATGAAGAAACGATCTGAGGACGGAAAGAATAAGGAAGTGTGTAAATAATAACGATAACGACGAAAAGCCACACTAACACGAACGCACACAGGATTATTGTTATGGAAGAAGTATCGGCAGATAACACACACACACACACACACACACACGTTTGAAAAATGACATTGGGAGATGATTGCATGTTGAAAAACAGCGTCCACACATATACATATATATATATATATATATATATATATATACATATATATATATATATATATATATACATATATATATATATACACATACACACACACACACACACACACACACACACATATATATATATGTGTAAAATATTTATATATATATATATATGCTGACATGGGCATTATATAATCGAATGATACTACTGCACATGTAGGAATGTGTGTGTGTGTGTGTGTGTGTGTGTGTGTGTATGCAGTGTGTACAGTAATGTGTGTCATGTCTATGACAAGGTCTATTCAGCATGTCTTGGAGGGTTTGTTGATTTGAGTAGAAAGCTTACAAGCTTTCACACACTCACACACACACCACACACACACACACACACACACACGCTACATACAGAACAGAACATTGGTGCATTACATAATGCCTACGTCTGTATTAGTGTTAGGGTCGGCTCGCAGCGTGCCGAATTCAAAACACGTGCTGAAAATGGCGACACCGGCATCGAGATAGAGAGACACAGAGACAGAGAGAGAGATAGATAGAGAGACATTGAGACATAGAGAGACAGAGAGAGAGAGAGAGAAAAGGAGGCAACGCTCAGGTCAAAGTCACAGGCCACAGGGCCCCCATGCAGCGTCTGTTGTGTGTCCTCCATTTTTATTCATTCTCTCCTTTTGTGATGATAAGAGGCACCCAGGGCCGGACACGGGGCTCCGGGAGTACGGCCGAGGCCAGACGTTTAACACGACCTCCGTCAGACAGCCGGGGATCCTGCACAGACGTCACACAGCCGAGCCGAGCCTAGACGCCCGAGCCGATCGCCCGATCGAGTACGGCACGCAGAACCGAACTATCATCACTACAATACAATCCACGCTGCCGAGACTGCCCTTTATAATAAAAATAATCATTATTATTATCAGTCTAATTATAATAATGCCTATAGCTGAGTCAAACCGCACTCCGACTCTCATATAACACCTAATATTATAGCGTTACACGTGCCGAGCGATTTAATTCAACAGTTTATAATTACGGGGTTAAACGAAAAATGTCATATTTCCTACAATCTGGCACCTAAACTTTATTTATCTATTCATTTATTTATTTACACGTCGAAGCACGGACGTGCTCGTGAACACGTCTAGCCTCGAAGTTCTCGATATTGCGATTCGGTTTTGCGGTCTCAATATTAAAACACGAAAGAGAAATAGAAATGATGCGAAGGCTGGCGTTTCATGTCTTCGCTACTGTCTCGCGCGCGCTTCCCTAAAATACCGTGATATATTTTTCGCCGTATCTCTGCATCTTTCATTTAACACACACATAACCCACCCTGCAGAAATATAGACACGCTCAGTATCAACCGTAATCCCTTCTCTAAAGACACACACACACACACACACACACCTTAAACCACGTCTATTTCACTGCATACGTTCAGTACCTGTATATTTATATATACACACAGTCCGTCTTTCCTTCTCCTGCGTGATTCGACTGAAACATCATGATACATCACGGCGCTACGAAACATGCCTCCGATACGTGATTGATGTTTGAGGTTCCGACTGAAAAGGAGGGGGAAATCAAACACTCGGGATGACGTTTTAATACCGAATCGTCTCCTAAACCCGTCTCCTTCCGAAATCCCTAAAAAACGAAATCCTGCAAATGTAAACACAGTACAGGAAGGGGGGAAAAAAAAAAAAACAACAACCAACCAAACACACCTAATCATAAACCCAAACTGCACGGTGCAACGCTTGGAAGATTGTTAACGTTGTAGAACATTAAACCACAACGCGGTCCTTCTGCCAACTTGGCTTCGAGATCATAAAAAAATTAAATAAATAAAAAGACGTTGCGACAGCAAGACAGTAAAAATAATGAGAGGACAGGAAGACGGACAGGAAGAAAAGAAAACAAATGGGTGTTAGTAGCGTGCTCAGCTGTACCGTGTGGTCTGGGTTGTGCTTAGACAGGTAGGTGCACACCTGAGTATCAGTGTATCCATCCCCTTCGCTCCCCCCGCCCCACCTTTTTACCCCCTGAGCCTGCCATTTTATGATGCCACTGACAAACGCCATTGTGCTCGACCTCGACACAGTGACAGACTGGAAGAACTGGTCCTGACTACACGGGCTTGCATATTCAAAACCATCATGTGTAATCGGACCCAGAGCTTCTGCTAACCTATTTTACACACACACACACACACACACAGAGCGGCCTTCGACAAATGGAGGTGGCGCTACATTTTCTTTCGCCGGCCCCCTCAGTACGACTGGATTAATGGGAAACTCATGACAAGGATCGACTTATACACACACACACACACACACACACACACACACCTCTTAGATTCACAGTGCAGAAACTTACATATAACACAAAAATACCTGAGGCTATAACATACCTTAGATTTATTATACATTATATATTATTTTATTGGGGTTTTTTTATTACTGTGTACCATCATTGTGTATTATTATTATTATTATTATTATCTGTAGTTATTATTTAACTGTAACAAAAAAAAAAAAAATAATAATAATAATAATAATAATAACAATAATACTTGAGAAAATAATTATCCTTTGTAAATTATTAAGGCAAGGAAATGAACAGAAGCAGCTTCTGAAATTTCTGCTGATTTATTCTCATGAAAAGAGAAAACATTTGTAAAACACACACACACACACACACACACACACGAGTAAATACATGTGCAGGCTAGCACTGGTCTCGGCCCAAAGAGGGCTCTCTACCTCTGAAGACATGACTGGAGCTTTCTTTCTTTCCCCGGAGGGTGCCAGCCTCCAGAGAAAGAGAGAGAGCATGGATGGGGAGGGGGTAGACACATACACACACACACACACACACACACACACACGCTATCTCCCCCTTTGCTATATTCCTATGACAATGTCCATTCACACACACACACACACACACACACACACATACACACAGATCCACAGCGCTCGGCTCGGCACGGCACGCCGCCTCATCACCTCGTCACGCCGCAGTCTTCGTTCCTACCCCGAACATAACCAGAACAAGAACTCTTGGCACGGAATACAATCCGCGTGTTTTCATAAAGAGGGACGAGGTGAGGTACGAAGCCGCAGAAAAGGCCTCAGGTAGACGGAGAGAAGAAAGGAACGGAGAAAAGGAACGGTGTACATGTCTACTGCTGCTCAAAGATAAACAGCGTTCAGTGCTGACACGATAGAAATGTCTAATGTGTTCCGCATAAATAAACCCCAAACCAGGACTGTTATTACATGCTAACTACTGTTTATAATAAGGACAAGCATTAGTAGTATTATTAGTGTAGGAGTAGTAGTAGTAGTAATAATAATAATAATAATAATAATAATAATAATAGCTGTTTCGAATATATGTTTAACTACTAAAATTTATACCTAATAAATGTTCCTAAATTAAAATAAATAAACATCCATTTCCAGCCTTATATCACAGATGCGAAAAAGGGTGGGAAAAATGATATGGATTAAGATCGTCTCTACATATCTCCTTTTTTATAAAAGCCGGAAACGTAGATGGAAGTGCACCTTAGGAATGTCGAAATGATAAAACACACACACACACACACACACACGCAAATGGCAACAATGTCATGCACTCTTTCCTTCTTTCTGAAATATACACGCGAACGCATTCGGTCTTCACCTGTAACGCAGCAGGTCAATACATCACCCCCCCCCCCAAAAAATTGTAATAAATAAATAAATAAATAAATAAATAAAAATAAACAAACAACCCAAACCTAAAGACTACGATCTTCTCCTGTTAACAGTTTCACAAAATAAAGAGGCGAAAGAGCCAAAGTGAAGAAACAGCCACATCTCAGGCACTGGTTTTCTTGTGCTTTTTTTCTCCCCCCCGCACACACACACACACACACACACACACACTCGATTTTAAGCTTCCTCTCGAGGATTAATAAGCAGCGATACTGCTATATTCTGTTCACTCGAACAAGTCTGCGTTTTTTTTTTTTTTTTTTTTTTTAAACGACACCGGTCAATTATTTCGACGTGAAAACAACGCCGAGCAAATATCGAATGCGATCTGCAGTCTTATCGTTCGTTTTGTTTGGGTTTTTTTTTTTTTGTCGTCCTCCCCCCCAACCCCCTGACGAACCGGATTTACTATCGGCGTCGACGTTTCTGTCCGTGATGATACGGCGATAAAACGGATATCGCGTCCGCCGTGTGGGTCTCGGAGAAAGAGTGAGAAAGACGGGTACGGTGCATTTTGTATAAGAAGAGAAGGAGACGGGGGGAGAGATAGGGGGAGAGATGGAAAGAACGAGAGATAGAGATAGAGAGAGAGAGAGAGGGAGAACATGGCACCTGTAATATGCTATAGATCCTGTTCGGTGTGACGAGTGTAATTATTGCCACCCCTCCACCATGGAGCTGGAAGCCACAAAAATCCTGACTTACCTATCCTTCTCTTCACTCCCTCCCTCCCTCCCTCCCTCCCTCCCTCACTCACTCCCTCCCTCCGTCTCATTCTCATTTTCATCTCTACAGAAACAGGAGGGGGGTAATGTCAAAAGACAGGCCACTATGAAAAAACAAAACCCCACAACAACAACATCAACAACAACAACAGATAAATCAAACCGGGACACTCTGAAAGTGTTTGCGTGATATTTGTAATAAACAGGAAAAAAAAAAAGAAAATCAGTATTATATACTGTACCACAAAAGAAAAACAAACAAAACAATGATACTATGATACGAGCAGAGATGTGAGAAATAGCGTCCTCTCACGAGACAAGCTTATAGTTCCACTGTTCGGGACGAAAGGTCTCCGGATCCGTGTTTTCCTGACCCCTTCCCTGATTCCTCCGATATATACCCCGTGGCTATTTGACCTTCTCTATCCTCTCCTTCTCGCTCCGACATTTTTCTCTCCCCCACTCGCCATGCCTTTCCTCCACCGAGAAAATCAGTCTCGAACTTCACAACACGCTGACTTTCAGTCGTATGTTTTATTTAGATATTTACGCACCCGCCACCACCCCCACCTATCATTGTAGCTATAAAGTGTTGACCAAACACCGATTGAACAGATTGCAATCTCCATCTCTCCGTTACGGACCCTCCGAACTCCAAACCCCAAACCCGGCGATTCTTCATTTTTTTTCCCCCCCTCTTCACTTCTCTCCAGCTTTCGGCTTCGTCTTTTCATCCTTCCTCTATCTTACCATGACTCGCTGACCCCTTTGCTCCTTTCCTTTTCGTGCCTTGTGACCCCCAGTCCCTGAGCCTCCCCCCTCTCTCCAGCCTCCCCAACCTCAGACTTGCAAAAAAAAAAAAAAACACACACACACACACAACACACACACATTTCTCTCCGACTCTCAGTCTAGAAAACTCATGCCTCTGCTAGCTTGCTTTTCTTCCTATCTCTGTCACAGTCTTGTTTTCCGGATCTTGTCGTGGGTCGGTATGGGTGTCGGCGTCGTCGTCGGGATTACTCCCCCCCCCCCCACCACCTCCCCCCTCACCTCCCGTCCTACTCCATGGTTTTTCCTTGAGATTATTCTTTTTTTTTTTCTTTTCCTCCACGTGCACTTTGCACTTTTCACGTCACACCTTTTTTTGACAACTTTATCCATCATTTTTGCCCCCCCCCTTTTTTATTATTTTTTAAAATTATTATATATATATATATATATATATATATATATATATATATATATTTTTTTTTTTTTTTTAAATGATGATTTTATACGTTACGCGTCGCAAAGTTTTGGCACCCGACCATGTGCTTATCCGTGGTAACATTTGACTAAATCGCATTGATTTTGGATGTTATACTCCTTGTTCGCCTGAAATATCCTACACCTCGTGTTTCTGATCCAGCCTCCAAGTCGTTCTTCTCTCTACAACCCTGCGCGTGAGTGTGCTCGTGCTCCAGCTACCGCGCTCGAGCTCCGCTCTCTCCCCGCATTCGAACGCTCTCTGAGCCGCCTGTGTCATGACGGAGACCCGGGGCTCCCTTCCGTCTTTCTCCCTGACACACACACACACACACACACACACACACACTCTCTCTTTTACACTAAACATTCTCACACACATGCACACACACACACACACACACACGATCGATCTGCAAGCAAGCAAGCAAGCAAGCAGAGGAATCGCCTTAGAAAAAAAGAAGCAAAGAAATAACAATGATGATGATAATAATAATAATAATAATAATAAAAAGAAACAAAGTGACGCGGGAGGAAAAAGTACAGAGGAACTGAAACGCAAAGCAGGGCGGAGAGAAAACGCCACTAAAACCGCTGTGTGTGGGGGGGAAAAGTAAAGATGTGCAGAAATAAGGGGGGGGGGGGATATTGGATACATTGTGGATGTGATGTGTAGGGGAAAGAAAAAAAAAACATCAGAATGAAAGGATTAAAAATGGGGGAAATGTACTACGCTTCCCGATCACCGGACGCGGACGGAGCACCGGGCCGGACTAACGCGCTTGCTTCCCGGCTTCGCCCAGCAGTCTGAGCTCCCGCTGGCCCTCCGGCTACTCTACGGACACGCTTTGCCTTCAACACCGCGTTCAAAACACTCCTCTCGACACCGTTCAGCCGTTTTTGGAGGACGCCGAAACGTGTGTTTTTTTTTTTTCTTTCTTTCTTTCAAATCCGTGGTTTGTGGTCAACTGGAGAGACAGAGAGAAAGAGAGAGAGAGAGAGAAAGAAAAGAAAGACAGAAAGAAAGAGAAAAAAGGAACCGCCGTGTATTTGCCCCCTTTTTTTCCCCTTTCCTTTCCATTCGCGAGAAGAGCGAAGGACGAAGCCCGAGATGTAAACACAGGTAACGAAACGCACAAGGAACGGCCAAACAAACAAAAACAAAAATAATCATAATAAACACGCGAAAATAACAAGCAGCACTTGCATGAGAGGGGGTTAAAAAAATAATAATGATAAAAAAAAGAACTCATAATCGCCTGCTTTAAGGTTTAGTAGAGTATAAAAGCCAGAAGAAAGGGGGGGATAAAGCAAGCCCTGGCTGCTCCTGGTGTTGGAAGTGAGAAAAAGGAAACGTCGCGTAATCGTAAAGATAGAAAGAGAACCGCGGAGAGAGAAAGCAAAGTTGAAACTTACAATGTTTTTGCTGCCGCTTTGAGATCCTTCGCTTTGCTTTTTAATCCAGTATTGAGACGGTTTGGCTAAAGATCCCATCAAGGCAGTCCCTTTTGGTCAGTTTGCGTTTAGGATGCTAAAAGAAAGATCATTGTTGTTGCGGCGAGTAGAGAGGGGAGAGAGGAGGGAAGGAGAAAAAAAAAAGAGAAAAAAAAAAAGAGCCGAAGTATTAGTTGTAAAGGCAATATAAAAATAATTTGGATGCAAAGCGGGCGATGAGTCTCGTGTTAGAGGGAGAGAGGAAGAGGTGAAAGTGAGATCTGATGATTGAAAAGGGGGGAAAAAAAAACTCTTTGGATCTTTATTCCTGCTAATTAGTTTCCTGCAAAAAAAAATGGCTGTGATTAATTCAGTGCGCATGTGCTTCATTACACAGGCACGACGGGAAGGGCTAATTAGCCACCTTCTGGATCAATAAGATTCAGCAAAGGAGAGCGCGAGGGAGAGAGAGAGAGAGAGAGGGAGGGAGGGAGGGAGGGAGGGAGAAAGCGAGGGAGGGAGGGAGGGATGGATAGAAAAGAGAAAAAAGGAGGAAAGTAATGATCAGGAATTGAAAATATGGAATTAAGCGCGTCGGAGAGAGAGAGAGAGAGAGAGAGAAGGGGGGGAAAAAGTAAGAGTTTGATTAGAGGTAGAGAAAAGACCAAGAGCGCGCGCAAAAAAAAAAAAAAAAAAAAAAAACAACCAAGAAGGCATTGCGACGCCTTTATTTCAGACTTTTCCTAAAATATATATATCTATATATGTATATTTATATTTATATTTATTATACAGGCTATATGTGTAGTATATTATTAGCCCATATGATCTGTTCTTTTAATCCTCGTAGATTACATTTCCACGCGTGCACGTGCTTGGTCAACAACTGCATATTTTACTATGCATTTAACATTTAATAATCGCTTATTCCTTTCTCTTTTTTTTTCTTTCTCCCCCTCTCTGTCTTTCTCTCTCTCTCTCTCTCTCGGAGAAGTCGAAAGCGTGAGAGCGAGAAAGAGAGCTCGCCGGGTCACTACACAACTTCGCCATACTTTCACACACTTCACACAGATATTGGTGTGTGTGTTTTTAATAATAATAAAAATATATAATATATATATATATATTTTTTTTTTAATTTTTTTAAAAATCCTACTAGCCTAGGAGCCTGTTTATACCTGCATGTTAATCCTCGTTAATCTTTAAAACAGTCTCTTTTATATCGGACAAACCTCACAGCACCTATGTAACTACATGTCATTTAGAGATTATTAGCTGGGTGGTGGTTTTTTTTTTTGTTTTTTTTTTTGTTTGTTTTTTTTTTTGCGTTTTCAAAGCGACTCCATTTTCAGATTGTTATATTTCTGTTATGGGATGATGAAGGAAACACTCGGATTGCAGAATGCACAAGGCGAATGCACGTGCCAGGCATTAAAAAACAAAACAAAAAAAAAACCCCCAATATATATTAGCATATCTAGATTGCATGTATGTTACAGATCATGTCGTTGTTATTTTGTATAGCTACATGAAATAGATTGAACTTGTGTATCTTCTACGAAATGTGCATGAACACTGTCAATGCTTTTTGTAGATTTTGCAGACTTTTTTTTTTTTTAATGAACATATTAAAATAAAAAAAGGAATGTACTACAAGACTGCATGCACTTTTGAGTTATTTTTTAAATTTATTTTATTATTATAATTATATATATATATTTTTAAGTGCGTTTATGGCTACCTGAACTCAGCAGCTGCTGTGTGAAATGAGTGTGTGTGTGAGAGTGTGTGTGTGTGTGTACGCTGCATGCTACAGATACATAACCATATAGCCATGCATGAATATCATTCTCACAGGGGTGTATAAAAGAAATAATGTGTTGTCGTGCAGATAAAGAAAACAGCCTTCTTTACGTTTATATAGAGAGACTAAGTGTAGCTGTTTATGTAAAGCTGGGGAGAGAGAGAGAGAGAGAGAGAGAGAGAGAGAGAGGTATGAAGAGATTACCTTGCATTATCACCGAGCGTAAACAAAATCGCACAAAAACTAAATAAACCCCAAAAGTTGGACATACTGACTAGGAGAATCAACGCATTTCGGTGAGATTATTTATGAAGTTTAGGAAGCAAATCCAGAGAATTTTGCTCTGAGGAAAAAAAAAAAACGTGTAAGGGCAATGGACAATTATATAGATTTACATACATAGATATATATTATTGTCGGGGAAATATATAAATATATATATATAAATGGGAGAAAGCTTTAAACAAATTGTACTTCAGTGAATCAGATTTAAAGAATATCGCAATGTAGCCTTTTAAACACACACACACACACACACACACACACACACACACACACACACACACACACACATAGCTTTAAAAGACAGATCGAGAGTAACACAAGAGGGAAAACGCGAATTCCAATTCAAAAGTTCCTTCTTCCCAGCCGGTTTATTGTGTACCGTGTTAGATTTTAGACTAATTTTTTTTTTTTTTTTTTCTAAAATCACACCCACACATACACACATCACCTCTCCTCTTTATGTCAATCTAGAAATTTCTAATACAGCTTTATTATATTTTAATTAGCGTTATAATTCATTTTTACCTGTTTGATTTTTTTTTTCTTTGATGGTGTTTAGGACTGAGATACAATCGAGATGTTTAATTCATCATGATCACATTCAGAACAGGATTTAGAAAGGATGAGTTAAAAATATACATTGTGTTAGATCATTTAAGAAATAAAAAAATAAAAAAGAAAGATAAATATACTATTTTTTCTTGGATAAGTTTGAGCAGGAAGCAATGCGCACCGGCGGCTCCGCTACAGGTTCCGCGTCTTTGCGCACCGCCTGTCGGGCCCTTACAGCGAAGTGTGTGTGTGTGTGTGTGTGTGTGTGTGTGCTAACACCGGACCTCCGAGCCTAAAAAAGCTCACTGGCTTTTGTCATGATAATTCTATTGTTGATTCTCTTTAAAGATTCAGTGCTCTCTCTCTCTCTCTCTCTCTCTCTCTCTCTCTCTCTCTCTCTCTCTCTCTCTCTCTCTCTCCTCTTATATGCACACTTTCACTGCTAACAGCTCCAAGGGGTCCTAATCCTCCCAAAGACACCTAGCTTCCTTTAATCGATTAGACTCTTAACATTTATCGGAGAATCCATCAACGATTTTTGGTTGCTAATTTAATCGTGTGACGTGGGAGAAATTATCGTGACCACAGGACCGCAATGTATGAAATAGACTAGAGGGAATTTTTTTTAACACAGCAAACAAACAAACAAACAAACAAACAAACAAATGAATAAGAGAAAGAGAAGTTATCTTATTTACCCACCACACTAACCCTATACGCACACCGATTATAATCGGATTGTTAAATTGAACCTAAGAAGACGTTTATGACAATAAAAACAATTAACACATCACTACGGCAATGAGAGAGAGAGAGAGAGAGAGAGAGAGAGAGAGAGAGAGATGGAATAAATAAAAAGCAATATTTAGTAGCTGATAGTGCATGTCGGAAATCTTTTTACGGTGGCATTTGGAGCACAGCATATTTATGCAAAGTGGCCTTTCTTTCATTTGTGTCCTGCCATGTCATGGCCAGCAGTCATACGTCACATCCCAAAGACGCACATCTCCATATGAAACGCCCTACATTATGGACTTTGCGGTGATGCACGTGCTGAAGTGTTTGCACAAAACAGAGCCCCCTCCAGAACTAATACAATGACACACACACACACACACACACACACACACACACACACAGAGAGAGAGAGAGAGAGAGAAAATAGCTCAGCAGCCTCAGAAGCACTGTGCATGTGTGTGTGTGTGTGTGTGTGTGTGTGTGTGTGTGTGTGTGGAGCGCATGCATTTTAGGCTGTTCTATACCCTATCCTACCATGCCAGGCTACCAATATATTTTACATTATGCGAAATAATAACTATACACTTTGCATAAATTAGCATCAAACACGCGTCATTTGCAAGGACAAGCATGCCTATCAGATCTTGGGGAAAGTCTGCATGCAAAATCTGTGCGTTGCAATCAGACGAGCCTCCCTTGTCTGTCTGTGCATATTCAGGAGGAGATAATAATAATAATAATAATAATAATAATAATAATGATAATAAAACGATAAGGTGATGCTTGTATTTTTACAGACAGACAGAGAAGGGGGGATCTCCAGGATTTGCGATGCACTGTTCCCTCTTGGGAAAGGGGGAGTTATGGGGGGGGGGGGGGGGCGAATGAATGAATGGATGGATGGAAAATAGAGTGCTAGAAGAGTTGCAGGGGCAGGGAGATGGATAATAAAGAGGCCGGGGGAATCGGACAGCAGAATCGGACAGCTTCTCTGTCACTATGCAAAACACAGCCGACTCTCAAATCATGTAAACATGTCAGCTCACACATGCTGGGTGTTTCTGGAAAAAAAAAAAAAAAAAGTGCAGTCAGACAACACGTCTAGCGCGATAGAAATGTTTAGTCAAGGTTATTTTGGTACAAAATATCAGTTTGGAGCAAAATAAATAAATAAAAACCTTTGATTTTTTTTTTTTTTAAAACCATCATAGCTATCATATACTCAAACCCTAGACTTGCAGTAGATGGAATATTTTCCTTGTGGGATTATTCTTCCTAAATAATTATGTTTAGAATGATTACAGGCGCGTGTTAAACACGTCTTTTTTTTTTCTTTTTTTTTTTTTTTTTAAAAAAATGAATCTCGGAAACAAGTTGGAAGGGCACGCGCGCGCGCTCGCGCTCGCGTGTTTGGTTTTAGTCGTTCCTAACCTCCGCGCGTGCCATCCTCGACTAACAAAAGAACGCAACGGAAATGAGAACGGGTGGGGGAAAAAAATGGATTTAAAGGATATAAAATAAAATAAAAAAAAAAGAAAGAAAGAAAGAAAGAAAGAAGAAGCAGAAAGTAGCAGTCTGCTGTGCAACAATGCAGTGGTCTCATAACTTTATTAAAAGATGATGAGATGATGAACATTTCGGTCCGAAGGATTTGGGCCTAGAGGATACGGAGGCACGCAAGTGCGTGATGCGTGGCCAAAAAAATAAATGAGAGAGAGAGAGAGAGAGAGAGAGAGAGAGATGTGTTGTACACTATGAGTGTATCTTTCACTGAGTAGCAGTGCTAACCTTCTCTTACCACTGGACCAGTGGAAATGTGCATACAGTAGGCTACATTAAAAATAATACATATATGTTTGCACATAAATTGGACTGTAATTATCTTTAGAGAACATTTCTAGGTAAAATATACACACTAAAGGGAGAAAGGTGGTGCCTGGAACAGTTTAGTACCCTCTGTTTTTATTTACTAGATAAGATGTAAGATTGATGTAATACAAGAATATGCGTGTAAAATGAGCTATATGAGCTAGAGGTTACATGTCATTACGTAAAAAAGAAGAAGAAGAAGAAGAAGAAAGAAATTTTTTCTTTTGCACGCATTTTTATTCCCTGTGTGTATGGAATGCATTAGCTTGCCAGGCAGTAGGAGAAGAGAGCCTGTCCGGCAGTGTGCAGGGGCAGGATGCCTTTACCAGGTGCAATGGCAGCGCCCTCTTATGTTCACTCTGACCATGGGGATGATGGACCTGCTCGGCCAGGGCTTGTGTCCGCCACCCGCAGCCTCTCATACAACACCACAAATCCCATTTCCATACATACAAAATGACCAAAAGGCGCTGGAGACCCAGTGCAGAAACGATGCAGAAGCAGCTCCAGGGACGCAAACAGGAGCTTTACGCGTGCATCCAAACAGGAAGAGTGTTTTAATCCATCACCCTCATCATCCTCATCCTCACCCTCCTCCTGCATCTCCTCCTCCTCCTCCTCCTCATCATCATCATCATCACAGTGCGCGCTGTTT
>NC_071264.1:28961007-29001007 GCF_023375685.1 Ictalurus furcatus
CCAAGCTAGAGAACACACAGAGCCGAGGAGGTTGTGCTTATTACCACGCTGCAGTTACATGTCCACAGGGGTGAGTAACCCATTTTCACGTCCTCCACCGCTGAGCGTGGAGTGCAGCCAGGGCCTGAGCGGTTCTCCCAGAGTGAGAGTGGCACACACACACACACACACACACACACACACACACACACACACACACACACCTGACGTACGTGTGCTGTAATTGCTGGGGACTGCAGCGGCTGGAAGTGAGTTATGGGATGCTTAACCTCACATCTCTTCCTACCCCTGTGACCTCCAGGGCAGCATGGTAGGTGGGCTGGAGGAGAACTGAGGAACGGGGAGGGATGTAGAGAGGCAGGGTCCGAGTTAATCCGACCCGGAGGCCTTGCTCGCGTACCTCTAAAAGAGGGCTGTTAAAAGAGGCCCTTCTTCAGCAAGGTGTGAGATTGTTAGGGCAATTAACACGACCAGCATTTACCCCGGCACTATATTAACACGGCAGGAGGGACACCAGAAAGGAGGGAAGAGGCCTCACACACACACCCACACCCACCCACACACACACACACACAAATACAAATCGAGCATAGTCAAATTAATAAAACCGAAAGCTGATGCGTTTGGAAATAATTCAGTCATTCAGTTTCAAACTGACCACTTGATCAGATGCATATTAACACACACACACACACACACACAGAAATCAACCCACGTTATTAAATAATAGGAAAAATATTAACCAAGAAATACAATGGAACACTTTGCTTAGCAAATATGAAGCAAAAACACATTCATAGCTAGCAACATCACTGTGTGTAAGAGAGTATAAAACCAGCTTCCCACCCTGCAGATGATTACTGCAAAACGCAGCACAAAAAAAAACAAAAACATTACAGCAGTGTTTAGGCTGTGCAAAAGCAGATACATAATGCATATAAGAAATGGTGTGATAATGTGCAATCACAAAACATTGCCTGATATGTGCAAATGCAAAAAAAAAAAAAGGAAAGGGAGCATCTCAAGACCAAGACCAAGGGAGATTTGCTTTCCCCCCCTCTATCTGTTTAGAATTGTAAATCCAGCGTATAGGCGCTGCTGTCCAATTACATATATCTTTCATGTATGAAATCATGCATGGCTCCTTTTTTCCACCAGGCCAAAAAGGGCTGGCACAAAGGGAGCGACCCAGGCTGCAGCACAAAGTGCATCCCGTATGCAGAGCAGGGCCTGGTGTCAGAGCCCAGGGCTAGGAGAGCTATTCCATTAGCACTCGTGGATGGTGTGAGGGAGGAAGGGAAGGGAAAGAGGGGTAAAAAAAAGAAAAAAAAAAAAAAAAGGAGGGGAGCAGGCTACTTGTCCTCCTGATGGGGGCGTTCAGTGGCCACGACTCCTGCAGCAGTGTCTCAGGCGTATAGCATTGTGCCGGCTGACCCTTTAGGCCCCGAGTCTGAGTTTGAACCTTTCCGAAAGCCTTTTGCTGACTGTTTCCTTAATTAGCAGTGATGCATAGCATTTTGGGTTAATGCCTCAAAGGACGTTCTTTCTCTCTTCCCCCCCCCCCGTCATGCTAAGAAGAAGCAAAAAAAAAGAAAAGAAAAAGAACAACACGCACAGGCCGTAAAGACGCACACGAGAGCTCGGGCCGTTAGCTTATTTATTTATTTGCTTTCTCTTTTGCTCACAAATGACGGCGCCCCGCTGGGTATTTATAATTTGCACTGACCTAAATTTGGCAAAATTACTTTGAACTTTTCCAACAAAAGGCTCGCGCGCTCTCCCTCTTCTTCTCTCTTCTCCTCTCCTCTCCTCTCCTCCCCGCTCTTGCGTTCTGCCTGTTTTCTTTTCTATTCACTTAATTCCGTAAACACCATTTACTTTCGATTGGGATTACACAGGGAGCAAAGGATGGTATTATTCACATGAGCTAATGAGCTAGCATGCTGACCGTGTCACAAAATAAATAAAGACAAACAAAAAGCGGTTTCTTAGGTTAGCACGCATTACCGGAGAATGAGTTAAGGAGTTAAGGAATAAAGCACTTCCAGACCTGCAGTTCTGGGAAAGTAATCAACGATGAGATGTGGAGTTGATTGTTTACTTCTAACAACACGTCCTGATACCTACCACAGCGATTGGCCGACAGTTTTATCCATTTCTAGTTGCATTTAACGTTGGCGAACATCCACGAAACAAGTTGTTCTCACTTACGTCACGGACGCACGTTTAGAGCGTGCTTGTTTTGTTACCGAGAAACCACAAAGTGCAAAGTTCTTCGAGTGCCGACACTGGAGACTCCTTCCATTATATGAACATCTCCTTACCGAACCTCACCGTATCAGCGATTCTACACACGTTATTTAGAAACGTATTACAACGAGCGCATTAATATAAACCGGCGGCTGCGCTATTGCTACTGACAGAGCTGAACGCCTTCTGACCAATCGGAATAGAAAATCGCACAACAGCGCTGCGGTATACTATACTATCCGACACCTTAACACTCCCATTTCAAGTGCACACACATCTCCCAGGCATCACACCCCCCCCCCCCCCCCCCGTCGTTCGATCTCCACAGCTATCGCATGTCTCCGAAAGCAATCCAGCACGAGCGTCTAAAGAGGCCCTACACAAGCTGACCAAACAACCCATTACACGTCCCTAATCTCAGCGGAGTAAACCGGGTACGAAGCCGGGAAGCCCGGGAGCTTATCTGCAGCCTCTTCAGCAGGCCCAGCGTGCAGCCGGGTCATGCTGCGTGTCTCCTTCACATACCCCCAGAGGAGCTCAAAAGCTCGCGGTGTGTAGCCAGCAGGGAGCAGAAATGATTTCACAGCCTTACCTGATGTGGGTTTTTTTTTGGTTTGATTCACCGCCGCTCGGAAGCTCCTCTCTGACCGCGATCTTCTTTTTTTCAAGTGTCCGTTTGAAGCGGGAGTCAGAAAGGTCACAACCCTCACAGTCACGGCGAAGGGTTTTGGTTCAGGGGCCAGCCGAAGCTATCGTGACCGTTAAAGCTACAGTGTTTGTTTCAATTGTTCTATTGGTATACTCAGAAGATAAAGCTTTCAAGATCCAGTGCCTGGGCACTTCAAGAAAGTCCCTGGGCAAGGGATTGGAGTGATCATGCAGTCCTACAATTCCAGGTATTTCCAGGGCTTTTCAAGGCTATGAGGCCCAGACACTGGGGTTTGGTTTTGGAGAATCCACGGTTTGTGGAGAAAAAGCTTTTCCACTCGCTGATAGCGCCACCTACAGAAGGAAGATAAGAACCAGAAACAAAACCAGAACCATTAAAAGTCATACCCTGTGCTTGTTTAAACATTAAAGCATCTTGGATCTTGCACAAAAGTGTTTTCCTACAAAGCAAGCGGAGACGAGAAGACCTAAATCCAAATGTTAGTTATGTGTTATAATAAGTGACCGCAGATTTGCTACCACCCCCCGAAAAAAGGATGAAGAAGAACACAATATGTCTTTTATCAGGCCTTTTGAATTCTCTAATAAGCTATCTTAGTGAATGCAACATTAATATATAATTATTTCTATTACAGCTGCAGGACAAAACCCTATTTTCCAGATAACATCAAGCAATAAATGTATTGCTTTGAGTAATTTCTCTTCTTGTGCCGTAGTGGGCTTCCAAAAAAAAAAAAAAAAAAAAATTTCTAGAGAAATTTAATTTCCTCTATAACCAGAACAAGACATATTCCTGTAATAAGCCACATAATTGCGCCTTCTGCTGAAGATCTCTCATACACAACAACAAAGTCACTTAGACAATACATATTTATTCACATGTCACTATCTACACGGGGGAAAAAAAAGAGAAAGGGAAGAGTAAAAAGGTCCCCGGATGCCACAAGGGGCTGCGGCAGAAAGCCGAGTAAAAGCGTCTGTCACAGGCTGCGGCTCTGTCAGCTCTCGCCCGCGCCCCTGTTGGGGGAATACAGGACAGAGCAGAAAGACAGACTGTGATTTCTGAACGCTCCCCCTGGAGCCCCTTCTATTTGGCAACATTTTTACGATTATTTTTACCTCTGTGGTTAGAACAGAGTTAAAGATGGTGTTTAATTGTTCCCAAGAGCTCTTATTAAGTTGCTGATGAGGGGCTCCAGGGAGAGGCACTTAAAACTAGCTACAAAAACAAGCAGCCGAGGAAAGAAGGCAAACAGGGAAGCGCGGGGAGGAAGAGGAGCTGAGGGAGTGAAGGGTGAGGGCAGTAAAGAATCCGGGTTGTGCCTGACACCATGGTGTGGAAAAGCTCGACCGGACGTTTCAGGACCTTTCGTACCTGTCCCTTAGTGTTGGACGCTGATACAATACGGTAATCTGGAATAATAACACAAACGAGCAGAACTCGACGGCAACATCTAGTCGCTAATTTGTATGCCGGAAATAGCCTTCGGACCTATTTCAGATATTTGACCTTGCTGTGACCTTGATCCTGCTTAGATCAATTCCAAAATCTAATCAATTCACCTGCTGGTTATACACCTCACATTTGTGCAAATGATTTCATGATCATCCAATTAAATGCTCTCTTGCCCCAGGAGGCGTGTCTTGCTGTACACTAGCAGCTTATTAGCAGCAAGCTCGGTCCGTCGGTGTGTTTCTGGCTGTCCGCACACTAGTCCCGTCTCTAATCACGCCTTAGATGAGAAAAAGAAGAGGTCGGTGTATTCGTTTTGAAGGTGGAAGGCGGAGTTCGTATGAGGTCGTGGTTACATCACAGGTACTTCCCGGAGGAGTGTTTTAGCAACTTGGGGATTATAGAGATTTCAACGATCGCGTCAGATTTTTTTTTTGTTTTTAACATTTAGTTTGATTGTATTTGAATATTTGAATCGTAAAATTATGTAACTCTGATACTGAAATCTCAGTCACCTTAACCGGTGACAAATGCATGCTAGGTTACTAGCGGTTAACTAGCAGTCTGTCCAAGCTAGCTACTGATAGTGATATTTGGCTATTTGGGATGGCAGGAGGACATTTCCTAATTAGCATACTTATGCATATTCGTAGATCCAGATATTTTGTACTATATATTTCTTTGGTTTATTTAAATGTTATTATAGATGCATATATGTATATAAAGGATGATTTCAGGGA
Source organism: Ictalurus furcatus (assembly GCF_023375685.1). Taxonomy (NCBI): domain Eukaryota; kingdom Metazoa; phylum Chordata; class Actinopteri; order Siluriformes; family Ictaluridae; genus Ictalurus; species Ictalurus furcatus. Next base: position 28,966,120 of record NC_071264.1, read on the forward strand.
GTATTATTTAGTATTATTCTCCATTTTTTTTTTTTTTTTTTACAGAATTTATTTTCGCCTTCGAACGTTTTTACTAAATGATGTAATAATTATACAATATTTATTCAAATAAGCAATAAATTAAGTTTTAAAGAAATGATCAGATAATTTCATTCGGTATTTAAGGCGCAATCAACAGCGCCGCTGTCCCAAGCCCTGAGTGTGAGCATGCGGCGCTCCATCCCTCTCGCTGTGGCTGCACACTGGGGCAGACGGAGAGACGTATTGAGACGTTGGGGTCGAGGATCAATATCCCGGCCTGGGATGCCGTAGGGCTGCTGGCCATCCCTGACCTGGACTATTGATCAGCCGTGCCTGATCTGCCAATAGCAATGTTCTGGAAGTGACACAGGCTCTGAGAGCAGACGGCAGGCAGAGATGTAAAGACGGGGGGTGAGGACGTGTAGCGCCGGTAGCAACCCCACAGCACAGCGCAGATAAAAGTCAATCCCACTTAACCAAATCACTCACAACTAAATAGTTAGCTGGTGGATGGAGGAATGCGCACGGGTATCAGGTGGTGGTGGTGGTTGGTGGTGGTGGTGACTTCCCTCGGGTCTAGAGCAATCCTACACAGTGTGTATTATTACACGGCACATTTATAGATATATGTATATATATATATATATGTATACATAGTTTGTGCTTATGTCTATACACATTTATACATCTTGTATATACTCTTTATATATCCCTGTATTGTTCTCCTTACTCTCTCTTTTTTCTTCACCTGTCTTGCTGCTGCTGTGACACCCTAATTTCTCCATCCGGGGATTAATAAAGTATTTTAAAACAAAGAAAAATCCCTGGTGAAAATGTACATTTATTAAATACACCACTGAGTCAGGATGTAAAACTCAACAGCGCCATCTGTATATTTCTCAGTCAGCGGTTCTCCTGCGTCCCCCTCCTGATCCATCATTCTCTATCAGTCCATATTGGAGAAGTTTACATGTCCACTGCCTGCTCATTGCCATTCTCAGCCATGGGTCCAGCGTTCTGTTCGCCACCTTTCTCCAGCACCATATCTCTCGCTGTAATTACTGAGTGACAGAAAAGCAATACTGACCACTTCATTATGATACAGGAAGAGTGACCGCTCCTTACTCGCTCCACATATCAGGCCAGTCTGACCCACACTTCCCAGGTCAGGGAAGGTCAATCGCCCTGAGTGTATTCTGTGTGTCGTATGCGGGGTCAGAGACTTCGGCAGATTGCTTTCAGGTATTGATCAGCAGTCGTCTGCATCGTTTAAGGCGCCAGGTCCTGGAGTCATAGGCTAGGCAAGAAGCGTTGAAGTAACTGCTGGTTCTTGAAGAAGTTTAACCTTGAATACCAGTTGGATACAGAGGGACAGTTCCTCTTGGTGTGTGTGGTTAACTGGACATTAATAAGCAACTCGGGTGAATATGTGAGTCTTACCAACAAGAGGAAACTTGTAAGTTAAATGTAGACTGCTTTACAGCATACAACAGTAAGAGTTCTTCAGTTTGTCTCTCTGGGTAAAGGCTTACAGTACCCTAGAACAATTGTGCTCCAATAAGAACCAGTTTAAGAAGCTAAGAACCATCGACCAGCCAAAGAACCCTCAGCACATGTGACTAAATATCCATTTAAAAAAGCTACAATCCAGTTGTCATACACTATATGACTAAAAGTTTGCGCACACCTCATCATCAGACCCATATGTGCTTGATGAACATCTCATTCCAGATTTAGTCTTGTGGGAAGGCCTTCCACTAGATTTTGGAGGGTAGCTCTGGGGATTTGTGTTCATTCAGAGACAAGAGCATTAATGAGGTCAGGTACTGATGCTGGGACGTTGAGGAGGTCTGGGGTTCCAGTTCATCCCAAAGGTGTTCATTGGGGTTGAGGTCAGGGCTCTGTGCAGGACACTCGAGTTCTTCAACTCCAACCTTGTCTTGAACCATGTCTTCACGGAGATCGCTTTGTGCACAGGATCACTGCAGGACTCTTCCACACAATCTGCTCATACTGACCATCTGTTTGCGTTTACTCTTCCATACCAGTATACTGTAATGATCTATAATCCCGCTAAGAAGTCGATGGGTTCTCTTTTAAGTCGAAAACGTCGACTTTGTTTAATCTCGGAGAGTCGTCCCTCGCCGCCGCCGCCGCCTCTGGCTTGCTCATTAGGTTTTCAGGATCTCCTTCCTGATTTCTGTAAAGCTGCTTTGTTAAAACTGAACAACACTGAATGAGCCTCAAAATGGCAAACTCCTCAGAGGAACCAACTAATCTAGTGATTGGCTAGCTCAAATCTACACCGGAAAAGGCACCTGGATACTAATCAAATCCAACAGATTTGGCTTCATCAAAGACGACGTTGTTATCCTAAGCCCCTCTGTGTCACCACGCTTCCCTCTGAAACCACTAAAGTTAAAGAGGACATGGCGGTGATCAATATTTGTACAAGTCAGCATTAGTTACTCCCCAGGTCCCACTGGGTTAATCCATTTGCAAAACCAAGTAGCTGTCAGTCTGGGTGTCGCATTCACGGCTCGACGGCTCACGACATACGGCAGGGTGGAGCACTTTAAACCGAGACCGTGTTTGAAACGGTGAGGCGCTCGTGTTAGCACACATCCCTCTACATTTCGAGTAGCACAGCGTCAGATGCTCGTCAGATCTCCTTCTCGCATTCTCGCATTAAACGACAATAAAGGCAGAAGCAGCCGAGAACAGCAGCCCTCCCGTTTTTCTGGTTTTATTAGGCTTTGTTCCTTTTAATCAAAAAAAAAAAAAAGTGACTGGCAACGCTAACCCGTTTTTTTTTTTTTTTTTTTTTTTTTTTTTAAGGATCTCAGATAAACACCGACGATCGTGTCTTTAAATAATAAATGATACCTCGGCTTCACAGAGACACGCGTATAAGGGGAAAATAATTGAAGACAACAACGTCTTATAAGAGACCCAGTTTAGCGGCGCTGATTCAGAAACCTTTCAGACTTCAAAGTATGAATAAGCTCTTAAAGAAAAAAAAAAAAAAAAAAAAAAAATTCATGTGCCTGGTTGCAATTTCCTTCTAATTAAAGCCTACACTGTAGAGGTAACTTGTACTCGAATTGATTTGTTGCATAGATATTTATTTATTTATTTATTTAATTTAAAAAAAAAAAAAAATGGTGGAGGGTTTGGGTTTGAGAATAATACATTGAGCGAGCTTGTTTTTAGACGGTCACCTGAAGGACCAGCAATGCCTGGAGCTTGTGGATATTTCAGTTCAGCAGCTACAGTATGTGCTCCGTTTGTCTTGATTTCTCCCGAAATAAATAAATAAATAAATAAATAAATAAATAAATAAAAAGTGCGGCCACTTCTTCTGGCTTTGTTGTTTGTCGAGTAAAACCGGTTATGGAACGAATCAATCAGCACAGCAAACATGAAAACAGTTCAAAAATAAGGCACCAGAGGGGAAAAATGGGACACAATTAAGTTTCGACACGTCCCTCATGATGTTCTCTTGAAAGGGCATGTCACATGTCTGTTGCTGGATATCAACAGCAGTTTAAAGAAGCATCAGCGAGGCAGGATCGTCGGCGGTGCTTATGCGGATGCCGCTGAGCTGATAGCGTTGGAGAAGTCTATCTAAGCCTATCACTGACATTCAAGTTTTGCTCTCCTACTGCGCAGGGAGAATAAAGTGGCATCAAACATGCACAAATTTACGACAGTGTACACAAGTGTAAAGCTTTACCAGGAGTGAAAAAAATAAAAATAAAAAAAATAACAGGGATCAGAAGGTGTGACACACACTCGGTCAGTCTCATTACTTTTACGCCGCAACAATGCCTCTTGATTGTGTTGGAAAGATAATAAAAGCTTATGGAAAAAAGAAGAAAAAAAAAAGAATTAAATCTGAGATTACTTCCCAGGCTCGTAAAACAGAAAGCCGCATCTGTATGGAAGAGATTTGAGGATTAACGCATTATAGTAAAAACCCGACCTTTCATATTTTAGTGCGTAACAAATAAATGAAGTATCCTGGATCATATTAGACCTTATCACCTCAAACTATCTCTTTGTCCTGCGGAGCACGAGCATGACCTCCGGCTGCTGCTGGATTAGTAAGAGAGAGTTGCACCGCAAGTGATGACCAGGCGTTCAGTACAATCCCTTGACTAACAGCGACTAGAGAGCTTCGTAGATGGTTTCACTATGTGGTTCATTTACTTCCATCAAACTGCTGCATATCTTTTCACCACAGCAGCCAATTAGGTCTTCCATCCATCCATCCATCCATCCATCCATCTTCTATACCGCTTAATCCTATCCCAGGGAGCATGGGGCACAAGGCGGGGTACACCCTGGACAGGGTGCCAATCCATCGCAGGGCACAATCACATACACACTCACACACACACCCATTCATACACTACGGACACTTTGGACATGACAATCAGCCTACCATGCTTGTCTTTGGACCGGGGGAGGAAACCGGAGTACCCAGAGGAAACCCCCGCAGCAAGGGGAGAACATGCAAACTCCGCACACACAGGGCCACGGTGGGAATCGAACCCCCGACCCTGGAGGTGTGAGGCGAACGTGCTAATCACTAAGCCACCGTGCGCCCCGAATAAGGTCTTATTGATTACAAATGTATAAACATGATACAATTACAAACGTGTCTCTCTCTCCCTGTCAATCAGAGCAACACTAACCAATCATAGGAGTCTCTGAGATCATGTATTCTTTCCCCCAAGCATGAGTAGTAGTTTGAAAAAAGGTGCGTTGGCTCAGACAAAGCCCTCCCCCTCCCCGCTTGATAGCTGTCATGTATTCTAGGAAAGCTAGCTAGTTGGTGGGAATTGGGGAATAAATAAATAAATAAATAAATAAATAAATAAATAAATAAATAAAGTGCTCCTTTTGGTACAAAGTTTTGTGCTTGATAAAAACGTATCTACCTTATCAATCTGTCAGAATCGGTGTGCAGACAGGTTAGCTAACTCGCCAAACATATAAAGTAAGACATGCAAGAGTAAAAGTTAGCTAGTCCAGCCTCCTGTAATTTTTTTTTTTTTTTTTAATGGAATAGTCCATAGTCAGGTCAAGAAGTGTTATATAAAGTTGGGCTTGGGCTTAAATTGGTACATTCTCCATTGTGGCTTGTCTACACTCTTCTACAATGCAAATTTGCTGGAACGTTTTTGCATGCGGCGTTTATTCACAGCAGATGTCTCGGAGGCATAACAATTAAACAAGACAGATTTCATCCAGTCAATGTCATTTTGCTTGCAAAACTGAAGCGGAAGGGTGCACTCTCGGAAATTAAAGCGTCAAACCGTAACTTTCCCTCGTTGGTATACCTTGTGTATATTCATTACTTGAAAATGTAAAAACAATAGTGTACATTTAATGTGCGTAAACTACTGGAATCACTAATTTAGGTTTACATACTAAAGGTATCAACATGGTACCATTGCAGAGACAAGGAAGAGTACACTTCGGTAGCTTTCACTCTGAGAGTTTGAATGTGGCCGGGCTTTGACTCCGGTTATAAATTAGTTTGCCTTGTTGTAGGGCTCGATGGGGTTAACATCTTAAGGCAGACACTTCGAGGGGTTCTGTCCTTCAAATGATCCACGATCATCGCTCATACATCGTTTCTTAATCTGCATCTCTAAAACGATACAACACACACCATGCAAAAGCAGCAAAAAGCCACTCCTCATTCCAAAAACCTCGACACAGCTGCATCAAGGACCTTCTACCTCTCGCCCATGCAAGGTCTCCAGCTCTGTTGAGCAACGTTCGAGGATTTACTAACACATCACAGGCCAGGAAGTTTCTGGAACCCTGCCAGCTTCACACCATCCTGTGAAACGGCCATAGGGAGGGCAGAGTCGTTAAACCCACAGTCTGACTCTGTGTGTGCCATCCCAATGGTGCTGCCATGGTGTCTATGAATGCAATATTCATACATGGCATTAACAGGAAGCAGATATATCTGGTAGCTTCAACACTATTCCATACATCCAGGAGTTCAAATTTGGTGGGATTTTTGATTTATGTGAACAGCAAGCACCGTAGTGGTATTGTCCGGAAAAAAAAAAAAAAAAAAACGACGGGGGAATTTGAACGTGAATCGATTCTCATACAAGCTCTGTAAAATCAACGTAACTATTCAGTTTGGTAAATTGTACTGACCGCCAATTGTTACACAGCTACACAGTAGCTACATGCCACTGACTCCGCCCCCTTTTTAAAAAAAAAAAAAATCAATACGGAAATTTCAGGTTGAATTTACTTCAGTAAAGCTTTTAGAACACAATCTACAGTCATTTGTGGGACTCGTTTAATTACATCAATGTCCAGTGCCATTTAAGGTATGTTCAGTTCTACAATAACGTACCTTAAATGGTTCTGGTTTCAAATTGATGGCATCCCGACCTCTCAGATGCCAATTTAACCCCTGCGTACAGGCTTTCTGTAAGTAAGCACTACCTGGGTAAAATTTTAGGAGGTGGAATTTTTCTACTTGTGCACCGTACAGCCTTTAAATTGGGGGAAATGTTTTTATAACATAACTCGGACCTCTAATACAAAAGGTATTGCAAAATAGTAAAATCCTCAAATGCTACCTTGAGCATAGCGGACTCTGTCAAAAACAACGCTGTTATCAAAAAAATGATTAATTATGAAGATTAATAGTGGAAACTGTGCTGGGATGAGGAAAAAAAAATAGTCCTTATTTTGAAAATAATACGGCAATCAGATTAGGATGACTTGAAAGTTTGCGAGTTCATCGTTCCATGTTGTGGGTCTTTATTTATCACAGTGTTTTTTGACATGTTCCCCTGCTCTTGATGAATATTTCTGTGGTCTTGAGAATGAATCTAGCATCAGAACTGGGATTAGGGTGCTATTGTCCTGACAGAAGAGCAGAGCAGACACACCAGTCCCTGCATCTAAAGATAACAGCCAGACCCACTCCACCATCTCTATCTTGCCTTCTCTCTCGCTCTTCCCTGTCTCACTTGTGGAAAGAGATGGGGGTGGAAAACTCTCCATGGTAGATTTGCACGCCAATATTGCCCGTTAAACCATGTCTCTTCCCCAGCGCTTACACTGTGCATTTTCCAGAGTTTTATCAAAGAATACAAGACAGTTATACTTGAATCATTGTTATGCCACCGTGTTGACCTTTCCTGTTCCTGTATTTGACAAAACAGCTACGAAGCGTCTTCCTTTGGGCTCTCTGCACATCAGTCACCGGGACCGGCGGTGGCGTGCCATGCCTCGAAAAGACGAGACACTTCTCTGTTTCTGTCATTCTCACTCTGGTACACAAGAAGAAACACAAACACGCTCTCCAAGCAAGCTAGCGAGCACACATAAATACACAAGGAGAACACATATTCTGTCTGATATGAGAATACACTCACAACCAGGCGAGAGAATTTCAACTAAACACGCCCTCATGCAAACACACCACCGGGCACAGACGGAAGCTGATATGCCTTTCTCTATCTCGCACATACGTATTACAACATAAAGCACCGATATTAAGATGAAAACATTATTAAGACGTCTAGTAGCCTGACTGCACGAACATGCGTGTGTGGTTTTCATGGACGCGTTTGAAACCGGGAAAACATAAACAGCGCTAACGGCTAACTGTGTTCTGTGACACCCCTGATTGATTAATATTAAATAGATCTCATACTCGTCGTGACATAAGGATCCGTATCGGTATTGACGAGTGTCAACAAATACGTTTTTATGCTTGTATCTAGCCTGAAAAAATGGCATCGATTCATCCGTAGGGTTTTTTTTTTGTTTTTTTTAATATCCTCTTTTAAAACAGAACACCGAAAGCCGTTACTGAGCGTAACAACACTCCCATGAAAAAATGTCTTCATGATGGCCATGAGAACATTCCTCAGAAGTTTTGTCACAGAACTGACAAATCAACCCAGAACACTGTGCACCTTTGTTCCCCGATGCTTATTTACATGTGTGATCTGGAGGCCCTGTGCGTCATGTGGATTAGCAAGTACCTGCAGTGGTATACATGGAGGCATTTGCATTTTTCACACGTGCATTTTTTTTTGCACGAGAAATTCACGGCAAGGAATGAAACGGGGCTGAGTGGGAAAAATGACAGATGAAGCGATCATGATTTAGTGCGATTCAGGGAAAATGATTAAAAATGCTCGAATAGATGGCGATATATATTACCAGGAAAGAGAACGATTGCTTGATGGCTATTTATACTAAGCGTCACACCTAGAGTCATATCTTCATGCTGCTCTTGCCTGGTTTCCCAGTGAAGCTAAGCAGGGTTGAGCTTGCCCACTACCTGGATGAGAGACCTCCTGGGGAAGTGGTATTAGTAACGCCAGCAGGGGGCGCTCACCCTGTGGTCTGTGTGGGGCCTAAAACCCCAATATAATGTCAGGGACACTATACTGTAAAAACAGCACTGTCTCTTAACAATTAGACTGAGGTCTTGGCTCTCTGTGGTCATTAAAAATCCCAAGAGTAGGGGTATAACCCCAATGTCCTGTTGAAATTCCCCCATTGGCCCCCTAATAATCTCCACCCCTGAATTGGCTATATCACTCTCCTCTCCTCTCCTCTCCAATAGCCTGGTTCTGGCGCGCTATCGCTGTCGTCGGGCCAACCAGGTGGATTCTACACGCTGGTGCTGGGTGAGGAGATTTCCCAACCAGCATGATCTGGAAATCAGTTTGAGCAGGAAACAAGCTCGCATAAACACAAACATTCTTCAGACTGAAACTTGAAGTAATAGCCATTTCATTTACCAACATTGCCTCTACTTGTAGCTGTCCCGTGAGTTTCGTGCCATCCTATGCTGTCCTTCTGTGCCGTTCTCCTATTGGTGGGTTTTAGACAAGCATCGTAGAATCGCTTACACACAATTTACTCAAAAATGCTCTCAGACTGTCTGAACTTTGGTCGCAATGGCACTAAACCAGCTGCTGATAATGCGAGCATGTCTCATCATGTGTCCTAAGCCCACCAGGTTCAAGTCATGAAAAGAATTCTATTTTTATGACGCGAAATATTTGTCAGGCTGAAAATCGTGCAGCATGAACCCGGGGTAAGTAGAGATAAATACGTTTAAGTGCTTGAAATGTAAATGAAAACCAAACCCATTGATTCGTTACATGTTACATCATGTGTAGTGGGACTTTTATGGGAAATGTGAATGTGCGAATCCCAGTTACGTAGCATTCCAACTCGGCAGGTTTAAATAACACAAAGCTTGAATATAAGCAATAAACGTATGAGAATAATGTCAGATATTTGAAACACATTGAGGAAAAGTGTGTATAATCTTAGACACTTGGACATAATAAAGGTCAAGGATTGAAGGAAATGGAAAAAAAAAGAAAAAAAAAAGGAACAAACAATGGTCCACCACTGGGGTAAAGCAAAACAAAAATGATTACAAATCTGATATTAAAATAAATAAATAAATAAATTCACATGAGTGAAACCTTGCCCTTAACCCTAATCTATCGATTCTTATGAGACCATGTTGACTTTGTCTCAGATCCCAGTCTTATGTGCACTATAAATGAGTGATGCATGGCTAATCAATGAGTTGGGTGTGAACACTAACATCCTCCCAGTCTGGATGGGGTTAATGGGAAATCAATGGACAGATATGGTTGTGAATTGACTGAAAGATAACTAGAGAGAGAGAGAGAGAGAGAGATAGAGAGAGAGAGAGAAAGTAAGGAGACAGGGACCTTGTATCGTGTGATATCTACAGACTTCCCAGATGTTATCTGTCACTCAGGAGATGACTCTGGTGGCCAGATGTTAAGCTGGAGCACATTTGTTCACAGGACGTTCAAGAGTCAAGTGTACCGAAATATTTACATCTCCCTCTCGTAAACAATAAAAGGAACAGTGAGACGCTTCATCATCACACACTGAGCTTTGAACCTGATTTGACCAATGAATGACACCGACGATGTTGTTTATTCCCACCGGATTTACATTAATGCCGCAAGACCTAACGTTCCGGTCACAAACAAACAAGCGCTTTACCATTCCTGAGGATCGTCCTGAAGATGGAGGATGGGGGGGGGGGGGGGTGGGTAGCGAACGGGTAGGTCCCAAAACACACAAACGACAGATCCGAGTCTAGTTGAGATTTTAATATAGACTTTATGGGGTTGAGAAAGAAGGAAAGAAAGAAAGAAAGAAAGAATGAATGAACTGAAATGAAATGTGAAAGAAAGAAAGAATAATGGAAATATGAGGGAAAAAAAAGGAAAGAAAATAAGAATGAACTGAAATGAAATGTGAAAGAACTGAAAGGGAACGTGAAAGAAAGAAAGAATAATGGAAATATAAGAGAAAATAAGGAACTGAAAGGAAATGTGAAAGAAAGAAAGAAATATCAGAGCAAAGAATGTAAGAAAGAAAGAAAGAACTAATAGTGGAAATGTGAGAAAATAAAGAAAGAAAGAAATAATGGAAATAAATAGTAATAAAGGGAATGTGACAGAAAAGAAAGACAGAAAGAACTAGCAGACAAAGTGGTTGAGAAAATGCGCTAATGCTTTGATTTTTAAATCTCATGTTCTCCCCGTGTCTATGAGGGTTTCCTCCGGGTTCTCTGGTTTCCTCCTAAAAACATGATTGACAGCCAGTTCGAGGTTGCCCCTAGGTCGGCATGAGTGTGCGAATGAGTTTGTGTGCATGATGGCATCCCGTCCAGGGTGTATTCCCACCTCCCGGTCAGTATTCCCACGTCCCAGTCAGTATTCCCACGTCCCAGTCAGTATTCCCACCTCCCGGTCAGTATTCCCACCTCCCGGTCAGTATTCCCAGGACCGGCACAACATGGAACGATAATTTTTCCATCCAGACTTGGGAAAGATTATAAAGAACAACAAAAACAACAGAAAATCTGCACAGGAATCTGAGTGACTGAAAGAAAGCTGAAGCTGAAGCCTCATGAACTCCATCACCCTGCCACATATTTTTAGTGCGTCTGCTATGAGGAGTAAATTGCAGCCGGGATCACGTACAAACAAATAAACCCATCCATGATGAGGCTCTGGAAGAACACAATGCCTTTTATTTATGAAAATCTGCTTTTGGGGTTGATTTTAATTTCTGCAAAAGTTAGCTGAAGTGACGAAACTCCCCCCCCCCCCCCCCCGACCCCCAACCCCCTTCGCATTTTCTCCTAAATGCATGTTCTGTTTCTCTCTGATAAGTTGCGTTGTTTAAGAAGCATCCGTATTCGTTCTGAAACTTCCTTCAATAGATGAACTTCATACCCGGGGGATTTACTAAACGCAATTCCTCATCTTGCATTTTCTAATCCCTCCTTTTCTTTTTCCCACCGATGAGAGATTTGCTGTTGAGACTCATTAAGATTAGAGCGCTGGAGTTATTTAAGAATGCAAAGTTCCTATGAGAGCCTTCTCTCTTTCTGTAGCAGATAGAATGCTCTGTCCTTTCACAGCAGCCGTACGGCCACGTGAGGTGTCAGTGATGGAGTGATAGTGTGTGTAACGACTTCTACAGCAGCACCTCATTAGGAAACACAGCCACTAATCTGGGTGTGACAGCGGGGCTCGAGTTACACGGCGAGAGAGCAAAAACAACAACGACAAGAGCAACGAGACAACACAATGTGTGTGTGTGTGTGTGTGTGTGTGTGTGTGTGTGTGTGGGTGTGTGTGTGTGTGTGTGTGTGTGTGCGGGTTGTGTTTACCAGTGTAATGATAAAGACGATGAAAGAAAGAAAGAATGAAAGAAAAAAAGAAAGAAAAGAAGGAAAGAAAGCAAGCAAGAAAGAACCAATTAAGGAGGAATATAAAAGAAAGAAAGAAAGAAAGAAAGAATGAAAGAATAGTGTTGTTTAAGAGAGTGCTGTACTAATATTAAGTAGTGATAACTAATAATAAAGGAAATGTGAAGAGTATAGGAGAGAATGCCATACTGTGAAAGAAAGAAAGAAAGAAAGAAAGAAAGAAATAGGGTGGTTTAGGAGAGGAGAATACAGGCATTGTTTTGATTGGGTTGGTGTGTGAGCTTTGGCTGAGACATTTTGTTCTGTTGTTTTGTTGTATTGGTGCAGTGCTGTGTTGTACTGTGTTTTATCATGTTTTACTGTGTTGTGTTGTGCCGTGTTGTGTTAGGCTGTGTTGTATTGCTCTGTATTATGTTATGCTGTGCTGTAATGTGCTGTGTTGTATTGTGTTGTGCTGTGTTGTGTAATGCTGTGCTGTAATGTGCTGTGTTGTATTGTGTTGTGCTGTGCCATGCTGTATTGTGCTGTGCTGTGTTGTGTTGTGCTGTGCCATGCTGTATTGTGTTGTGCTGTATTGTGTTGTGTTGTGCTGTGCTGTGCTGTAATGTGCTGTGTTGTGCTGTACTGTAATGTGCTTTGCTATGTTGTACTGTATTGTGTTGTGCTGTGTTTTGTTGTGCTGTGTTATGTTGTATTGTGTTGTGTGATGCTGTATTGTGTTGTGCTGTGCTGTATTATGCTGTACTGTAAGGTGCTTTGCTATGTTGTGCTGTATTGTGTTGTGCTGCGCTATGCTGTATTGGGTTGTGCTGTATTGTGTAGTGTTGTGCTGTATTATGTTGTGCTGTATTGTGTTGTGCTGTGTTATGCTGTATTGGGTTGTGCTGTATTGTGCTGTGTTGTGTTGTGTTGTGCTGTATTCTGCTGTGTTGTGTTGTGCTGTGTTGTGTTGTGCTGTATTGTGCTGTGTTGTGTTGTGTTGTGTTGTGCCGTGTTGTGCTGCGTTGTGCTGTGTTGTGTTGTATTGTGTTGTGCTGTGCTGTGTTGTGCTGTGCTGTGTTGTGCTGTGCTGTATTGTGCTGTATTGTGCTGTGTTGTGCTGTGCTGTGTTGTGTTGTGCTGTGCTGTATTGTGCTGTGTTGTGCTCTGCTGTGTTGTGTTGTGCTGTGCTGTATTGTGCTGTGTTGTGCTGTGTTGTGTTGTGCTATGTTGTGCTCTGCTGTGTTGTGTTGTGCTGTGCTGTATTGTGCTGTGTTGTGTTGTGTTGTGCTGTATGTATTGTGCTGTAATGTGTTGTGTTGTGCTGTGTTGTATTGTGTTGTGTTGTGTTGTGTTGTGCTGTATTGTGTTGTGCTGTGTTGTGTTGTGTTGTGCTGTGCTGTGCTATGTTGTGTTGTGTTGTGCTGTGTTATGTTGTGTTGTGCTGTGTTGTGTTGTGCTGTGCTGTGCTGTGTTGTGCTGTGTTGTGTTGTGCTGTGTTGTGTTGTGTTGTGCTGTGCTGTGCTGTGCTGTGTTGTGCTGTGTTGTGCTGTGCTGTGTTGTGTTGTGCTGTGCTGTGTTGTGCTGTGTTGTGTTGTGCTGTGCTGTGTTGTGTTGTGTTGTGCTGTGTTGTGTTGTGCTGTGCTGTGCTGTGTTGTGCTGTGTTGTGCTGTGTTGTGTTGTGTTGTGTTGTGTTGTGCTGTGCTGTGCTGTGTTGTGCTGTGTTGTGCTGTGTTGTGTTGTGCTGTGTTGTGTTGTGCTGTGCTGTGTTGTGTTGTGCTGTGCTGTGTTGTGTTGTGCTGTGCTGTGTTGTGCTGTGTTGTGCTGTGTTGTGCTGTGTTGTGTTGTGCTGTGCTGTGTTGTGTTGTGCTGTGCTGTGTTGTGCTGTGTTGTGCTGTGTTGTGTTGTGCTGTGCTGTGTTGTCTTGTGCTGTGTTGTGCTGTGTTGTGTTGTGTTGTGCTGTGTTGTGTTGTGTTGTGTTGTATTCAGTAACTCTGAGTCTTTGTGGGAGAGAGAGAGAGAGAGCTGTTCAGTTTGGTTCAGTTCAGTTGGTTTGGGAGGCTGTGGTCCTCTGACTGGAGAAGTGAGAGGTCGCTGAAATGAAAAGCCTGAATGTTTTTTGGCTGAGGCTGCAGTCTTTAAGTTGAAGAGACAGGACATGTGGGAGGAAAAGGGATATTGGCAGCGATTGCAGAGGTCTTTAGACTAGGAAAGAGTCTTCTGGCGAGAAGCAGGCCACAGCCGAGGTCTCCAGGCTGTGTGATAATTTCTCAGTAAAGGAAACAGGGTTTTTCAGGGTCAGAAAAGAAATGTTTTTCCAGCTGGGTGTGCAGCACTCTACGAGAGCATATGCATTGATTTGGCTAATAGGGGCTAATATCTTGGTTGGAATTAGTTGTTTTTTTTTTCTTTTCTTGATGAAAGAGCTTACGATCTTTTGGCAGGAATGGCTAAAGTCATTAAACTGTGGAAAATATGTATTTTCGCATCAAAGGTCATAGAGGTTGTGTGCTAGTCTTTTGGCTGAAGCCAGGGTTGTAGCATTTGTTTGTAGCCTTTTGGTCGAGGGTCGGTGCCGTGTTTTGGCTCGGGGGCAGTAGTCCGTTGGCTGTGAGGGTCGGCAGGGATCAGTAGCAGCCTTTTTGGCTGCAGAGGGATTCGGCTCCCAGAGCCGTTTGAACACACAGCCCTGTTCTCGGCACCTTTCCCAAACTTTTCCCATTCCAAGTGTCGCAATCTGGTTCCATTTTGCAGCTGGCCTTGAGACTGAAACAGAGCCCGGTTTCCCCCCTCCCAAACCACATATTTAATCCCTACGCTTATGTCAAACTTAATTATGGGACCTTGTACAAAGGAATAACAAGTGTGCCTTGTAGGAGAAGGAGAAAGGAAACGAAAAAAAAAACGGAGGGGAGAAATGAAAACGAGAAAGGTGAGGGAGTGGAGAGGGAAAAGGAAAATGGAGGACTAAAAGGAAGCACTGAAAATCACATTAAGACATTAAACGGGGAAGTGGGTGAGAGAGAAAAATGTCCACTTAATTCCGAAAAGTACAGCCGACAGAGCGAACAGAGCAGACTGAACGACTTCAACAGCACCTGAAAACATATTCACAATACATCTGATTTTCATTTAAAGTTAATAATAACATTTTTAACAATAAAAACAATAACAATAGGAATAAACAAAATGTTCAATGGCTCTGGAATACTTCTACCTTCATTAAAAATACCACGGTTGTGAATATACATGAATATGCAAATTTGGAAACGCCCCATAACCAAATTCAGTGTGACTACTTAAGCAGATAGATAGATAGATAGATAGATAGATAGATAAAACCAATAAATATAAACAATAAAGGAAATCTGAGAGCAATAAAAAGAAAGAAAGAAAGAACTAATGAAACATAGCACTAATAAATTAAGGTAATGTGAGAGAAAAGAAAGAAAAACAAAAGAAGAGCAGAAAGAAAAAGAAACACTAAGAAAGAAAAGCATAAGGCAGAAGGAAGAAGTACATTGAAATAAATAAAGAAAGAAAGAAAGAAAGAAAGAAAATAATATATGTGAAAGAAAGAAAGAAAGATGAAGAACCAGAAGGATGTGTACGGCACATTGCGAAGATAAACACGTGTGTTGTCTCTGGCTGACTATAATCGTGTCGACGTGTCGTCGATGTAGATGATGTCGAAGATGTTCGTATGATGTTTGTCTTTCCTTCACACATGTTGCGGTCTGAGAGCTCCTTAAAACACAAAGAAGACCCACTGATGAGTTACGGATGTTTATGACCTCGCCTAAAATAAAAATCATTTGCGGTTACAGTGGCTTCTCTGCCCAACATGCCAGCAATCCTGACAACATCCTGACGAACAGCGCGATGGTTTGAGCGTCTGAGTCCTCGTGTGTGTGCGTGTGTGTGTGTGTGTGTGTGTGTGTGTGATTTATTATTCAGGAGTGAAAGAAAGAACAGCCAAGAAGACCGATGTTTAGTCTGTCAGTTTAAAACTATTACTTCAGATTCCAAAAACGTGAGCTCAACCTATCTCAGGCGGGCCGAGGGAAACCGCTCTGTGAAGAACAAAACCTTTGAAAAGTCCAAATCAATTTTTTTCAGGGTGGGTGCAGCAAAACACAATGCTTTGTGCGAGCTTGGAGAGGCGGATTCTTTCCAGTTAGAAAATGCACACTGACTAAATCTGCAGTGTACGTACTGTTTTTTATTTATTTATTATTTTTTTTTTTTAAAAAGTGAGGATGGACTCTCTATGGAGGTGCAACGAAGAAGATGATTATGTATAGAAACGCAGAGAGCATGTTTCCAGCCTGGCTCTTCCTTCGCCTACCCTCGAATCTTTTCCTCACTCTCTGTGACCTGGCCATGATCTTCCCAGCGAGGGTCAAAGGGAGAAAGAGAGCGAGGTTCCCATGCCACGGGCAGTGGGACCGGCGCGCCACCCAGGGGTATTTATAGCTGTACGGTTCCAAAGGGCTGGGAGTGAGGGCATGCTTGTTTTCCTTCATATTCCCCTGGTGCACCCACTAGGCCAAACACGGGTTTGTCAATAAATACCCCAACACTGGCACTACCTTATATACACCAAGAGAGTCCTTATATACCACCATTAAAGCTAAACTCAAGTGTATTTTATTCACTGAGAACTAAATCCTTCATAATATAGGCTGCCGTAAGTCTAATGGGCTTGTCGGTAAAAAAAAAAAAATGTTTAAAATACATGACCATGAACACACACACATTTAAAATCCATTACACCCATTACAAAGGAACGATAAATATGTTTAGATGACACTGCCATGAAAGAAAAACTTCCCCAAGCTGTTCTTGTCCAACTTTCCAACATTGGAACAATGCGGTAAAAAGTAGTCCAAGTTGTTTTTGGGATTATTTTGGAAGGATTTGTCGTACAGTATCCATACTCCATCAGAGCAACACAACTCCACCAGTAACAACGGGTCATTCATCAATCTTTTAGTATAGTAATCATTCGTAAATGTTTGCGTGAGCAAAATTAACCATGGCGGTAAAGGCAGAAAGGCAGAAGTGGAAGCTATTTTGACTCACTTCTACGCCAGTAACCGAGCGCTAAATCTTCATGAGCTGAGGCGATTGTTTACGGCGTATGGCTCTGCGCAAGACAGATCGGACCGTCTTCCGTTTACACGGTGCCGTTTCTTTTGTCATAATTGAACGGTTTGTTTTGATTTTTTTGGACGGTTTCGCGTCGGTTCGCTTTCTTTCTTCTTCACATTCTTTAATTAATGCCAATTAATGTATTTTAAACGACTGATTTTCACAAAATGTTCTCGATGGTACTCTTAGTCCCTGACCTAGAAGAAGTGTTTCTGATAGAGACTCCAAAGCTCTTCTATAGTTCCATCTGGATAAGTTACTGTAAGTTAAACAAACCCAGGAGCACGAGTAGGGTACGAACCTTTTTTTTTTTTTTTTTTTTTTTTTTAGAGCTTATGAAGAATCCATTAAAGTGTCGTGCAAAACAACTGCAAAATCTGCCCCGTAGACTTGCATGATAAGTACGTTATAAGTAAGTAAACAGGTTTCTTCTTTCAGTAAAAGGAAAAGGGTTGAACGTTTCTTGCTTGCGGAATATCACACATACTCTACACGTTGAGTTAACAGACCTTAGGGTGAAAATGAAAATGTCACAGTATTCCTTGAACCTTTAAAGAAGAGAAACGAAAACAAAAGATGGAAGAAAGCAAAGCGATAGGGAGGAGCTAAAACGGAAGACAACTTCACCAGATCTGTTGGTTCTTCTGGAAACGTGGGTCACCTGCAGGCTGTGGCCTCTACCCCTGAATTTCGACTCATCTTTAGCCAAACGTTAGCTCTTTTCGTCTGCGTTCCACCCCCTGCACCCTCCCCCCCCCCCCCCATGCATGGGAATTCCAGAGCGACGTTATTACTATGATGAAAACAGACACTATAAATACCGAAAGATATGATGAATATAACAGCGAAGAACACTGGCAGCCATAATTAGAACAGAAAACGAGAGAAGAGAGGAAAGGGGGGGGGGGAGGGGAGGGGAGGAGAGTGGGGGAAAACGAGGCAAAGTGAGTGAAGCTTGATCTGTTTTTGCATTGACAGAGTTTTTAAAAAAAAAATAAAAATTTTTTTTAACAAAGCAGAAATTTTAACACAGGAGGAATTGAGTTTTGTGAGAGTCATTTGGGAGCATGCTGCAGAAATGCAAATCCGCCATTTCTCTCTCTCTCTCTCTCTCTCTCTCTGTGTTCATTCTACCTTTCAGTCTGGCTACAATCTTAAATCTCAGTAAAAAGCATTTGGGAGTTGTGTTGCAGAAAGTATTGAAAGCTGAGTACACTTGGAACATGACAATCTGGCAAATGATTCAGCCGTCCGACTCTATTCAAATACACTATCAGTATGTCTAAAACGGTATCCCGTTCACTAGATTTCGGGAGTTTTGCCATTTTGTTTCTAACTGTGCCTGAAACCACAGTGGAAATGATCCAGTGCTGAATACCCACAATGCACTGCATTGGGTAAGTGTCAAAATGGGGACCCCTGGGGGCTTGTGAAGCATAGCCAGGGGGTCTGTGAATTTTTCTATTCTATTATATATTATATGTTATTATATTTAGGGGTCCAAGCACCAAAGTCAACTCAGACCTAATGTGTTCTGTTGGTGGAACATTCAGGAATAGAAAGCTCCAAAAATATTGCTCCAAAATTTAAAAAAAAAAATAATAATAATGTTCATAAAGTAAATCCATACTTAGGGGATGTGTGGAATTTATTTCACAGTTAAAGGGGTGTACAAAAAGTTTTAAAAACCAAACCCTAGAACATCCCTAGTGCACTTTGTAGGTTTTTAGGCAGTAGAGCACCATTTTGGACACATGGTATATTAATGTCACACTAATTCTAAGCGGTACGGATTCATAAGCACGTGATAAGCGTTGGTAAATTATCTGTGGCTTTCTTTTTATGTGTTATAAATAGAATGACCTAACATTGTAACTTGATGGTGTTTAAAGAAATTCTAATTGCCAAAAAATTCCATTTTGAGGGCCTTTAACATCTACAGCATAGATGAATCAACCAATTATATTCAAACTCATGTAAAAGACTAATTAGTGTACACCTGCCATCAATTAAAGTGAATGATTAACCCCAAATAAAGTCCAGGTGTTCCTGTAGGATTTTCCTGACATCCATTTGGAAAAGCCGTGGGCCGCAGAGAGCTTACAAAGCGGTTACGGGAACCCGTTGTTGAAAAATATCAATCAGGAGAGGGTTCCAAGACATTGGCTATCCAATGGAACAGTGTAAAGACAGTGATCAACAAGTGGAGAAAATCTGGCACGACAGGGACACTACTAAGAACAGGACGTCCCTCTAAAATTGATGAGAAGATCAGGAGAAAACTGGTCAAGGAAGGCTGCCAAGAGGCCTACAGCGACATTAAAAGAATTGCAGCAATTTCTGGCAAGTACTGGTTGCTCCCTACATGTGACAACAATCTCCCGAATTCTTCATACGTCTTGGCTGTGGGGTAGGGTTGCAAGACGCAAGCCATTTTAAAAACCAAAAAAATATGTAGATAAAAAATACATCCAGTTTCCCCGACAGCATGTGGAATGATCTGTTACGGTATGATGAGACCAAAGTTGAACTTTTTTGGCCATTATACCAAAAGATATTTTTGGCACCATAAAACACAGCACGTCACATAAAAGAACACCCTCCCCATGGGGAAGCATGGTGGTGGCAGCATCACCACACTCTGGGGGTGGTTTTTCTCGGATAAAATAACAAGGATGATGTATTAGAATGTTAGAAGTGCCTTAATATACATGCAGTTGGACTACACTCAGAGCTGCTGTTAACGAAAACGAACCACCTCCTGACCAATCAGAATGGAGAATTCAGCAGCGCTGGGGTATTAATATAACTGACGTCAAAATGATAGTAAGAGCCTGTGACAACCCTATTTGGAAGCATGTCTGCTTTCTTAATGACCGCTTGGCCGACCATCAAGACGTGCTAAGAAAAGTTTTTGCACAAGAGTCTTTAGAGTCGTCCCTGAAGAGAGCTTATATTCTGCCCTCGCTCAGTCCTCTCACTGCGTCGCTGTCCTTTCCCTCTTTAAATCCTATTCCAGCCCTGGGACAGAGTCTGTCTCTCTTTCCCTCTGTCTATCCCTCACTTTTTCTCTGGCTGTATTGCATCACAAGGATTCCACAGTCCCTGGCCTCTGCCTTTTCATGCTTGTGGGAAAATAGCAGCTCATGTTTCCTAAGATGCTTCACACATTCCTCACTCTATCTACATTTCAAATAGGTCTAACAAGTATGGACAGAAATATAGAGCACAGGACAGAGCTGGGGAAGTTTTATGATTACCTATGGAGCTTAACAGGGCATCGATTTGGAAAAAATAATGTATTATAATTATTATTATTTTTCTTACTGTACGTGTACAGGGTTTGCCCAAAAGGACCTTTCACATTTGTTGAGTTCGTGTTATACGCTCTGAGGTTGGCTTAATCGATAAATCCAGGGGTTTAACATGCCAAAACCAGCGGAGCAGATTATTCACAAAGTTGAGCACGAATAAAACTTGCGGTTAATAATATGAACAGTTCATTCAATGTTCGCGATAGTAAAGCAGGAAAACGAAAAAATTTGCAGTTGCAGATGGTCTGTTCAAAGCTTTGACCTCAGTGAAAACTGAAGTGCAATTTGATGAGACAAATACGAGAGAGAATTTCAAGGTCAAAGTCAGAAGGCACGGTTTCAAAGGGGGAAAAAAAAACGGAGAGGAAAAAAAAAAAGAGAACTTCTCAGCAGGGTCAGAAAATCTGGCGCTGACATCTTGCATCAATAAATCAGCAAGTTCTCTGGGTCCTGCTGCATGCCGCACTGTCTGCTCCATACTGTTAACGTTACATTCCCACACTGCCATCAAACACACACACACACACACACACACTCACTCACTCACTCAAACACACACATGTATGTATCATTATGTATTACTCGTTTATTATTATGCTTACTGAATCTAGATTAACCTTCCAATGTGGAGAACTGCTAAAAACAATACAAACAATTCCAGTCACAGGCTATGATTACTGAAAATAAACTGGATTTCTTTGAGCAGAAATTGTCGCTTGCATGGCTTCACACGTGGCATGAGACATAGAAAGTTTGTTTCAGTGGCAACCCAAATGGTGCTGGGGTGCCAATAGTTTTAGCAAAATATTAGAGAATAACTAACTTGACTGGAAAATTTAACATTCAACAGATGACATTGAAATTTACAAAAACACAAGGCCATTATGTTATAGGATAAGTAGTGAGTGTATATAGTGAATAGAAAGAATTATGTACTAAGCATATGTGAATAGCAAGCCTTAAGTAGTGAGTGTGTATAGTGAATAGCAAGCCTTAAGTAGTGAGTGTGTATAGTCAAAAGGAAGCCTTAAGTAGTGAGTGTATATAGTGAATAGCAAGCCTTAAGTAGTGAGTGTATATAGTGAATAGGAAGCCTTAAGTAGTGAGTGTATATAGTGAATAGGAAGCCTTAAGTAGTGAGTGTATATAGTGAATAGCAAGCCTTAAGTAGTGAGTGTATATAGTGAATGGGAAGCCTTAAGTAGTGAGTGTATATAGTGAATAGAAAGCCTTAAGTAGTGAGTGTATATAGTGAATAGGAAGCCTTAAGTAGTGAGTGTATATAGTGAATAGGAAGCCTTAAGTAGTGAGTGTATATAGTGAATAGAAAGCCTTAAGTAGTGAGTGTATATAGTGAACAGGAAGCCTTAAGTAGTGAGTGTATATAGTCAAAAGGAAGCCTTAAGTAGTGAGTGTATATAGTGAATAGGAAGCCTTAAGAAGTGAGTGTATATAGTCAATAGAAAGCCTTAAGTAGTGAGTGTATATAGTGAATAGGAAGTCTTAAGTAGTGAGTGTATATAGTGAATAGGAAGCCTTAAGAAGTGAGTGTATATAGTCAATAGAAAGTCTTAAGTAGTGAGTGTATATAGTGAATAGAAAGTCTTAAGTAGTGAGTGTATATAGTGAATAGAAAGCCTTAAGTAGTGAGTGTATATAGTGAATAGGAAGCCTTAAGTAGTGAGTGTATATAGTGAATAGGAAGCCTTAAGTAGTGAGTGTATATAGTCAATAGGAAGCCTTAAGTAGTGAGTGTATATAGTGAATAGGAAACCTTAAGTAGTGAGTGTATATAGTCAATAGAAAGCCTTAAGTAGTGAGTGTATATAGTGAATGGGAAGCCTTAAGTAGTGAGTGTATATAGTGAATAGAAAGCCTTAAGTAGTGAGTGTATATAGTGAATAGGAAGCCTTAAGTAGTGAGTGTATATAGTGAATAGGAAGCCTTAAGTAGTGAGTGTATATAGTGAATAGGAAGCCTTAAGTAGTGAGTGTATATAGTGAATGGGAAGCCTTAAGTAGTGAGTGTATATAGTGAATAGGAAGCCTTAAGTAGTGAGTGTATATAGTGAATAGGAAGTCTTAAGTAGTGAGTGTATATAGTGAACAGGAAGCCTTAAGTAGTGAGTGTATATAGTCAATAGGAAGCCTTAAGTAGTGAGTGTATATAGTGAACAGGAAGCCTTAAGTAGTGAGTGTATATAGTCAATAGGAAGCCTTAAGTAGTGAGTGTATATAGTGAATAGGAAGCCTTAAGTAGTGAGTGTATATAGTGAATAGAAAGCCTTAAGTAGTGAGTGTATATAGTGAATAGGAAGCCTTAAGTAGTGAGTGTATATAGTGAATAGGAAGCCTTAAGTAGTGAGTGTATATAGTCAATAGGAAGCCTTAAGTAGTGAGTGTATATAGTGAATAGGAAACCTTAAGTAGTGAGTGTATATAGTCAATAGAAAGCCTTAAGTAGTGAGTGTATATAGTGAATGGGAAGCCTTAAGTAGTGAGTGTATATAGTGAATAGAAAGCCTTAAGTAGTGAGTGTATATAGTGAATAGGAAGCCTTAAGTAGTGAGTGTATATAGTGAATAGGAAGCCTTAAGTAGTGAGTGTATATAGTCAATAGAAAGCCTTAAGTAGTGAGTGTATATAGTGAATGGGAAGCCTTAAGTAGTGAGTGTATATAGTGAATAGAAAGCCTTAAGTAGTGAGTGTATATAGTGAATAGAAAGCCTTAAGAAGTGAGTGTATATAGTGAATAGGAAGCCTTAAGTAGTGAGTGTATATAGTGAATAGGAAGCCTTAAGTAGTGAGTGTATATAGTGAATAGAAAGCCTTAAGAAGTGAGTGTATATAGTGTATAGGAAGTCTTAAGTAGTGAGTGTATATAGTGAATAGGAAGCCTTAAGTAGTGAGTGTATATAGTGAATAGAAAGCCTTAAGAAGTGAGTGTATATAGTGTATAGGAAGTCTTAAGTAGTGAGTGTATATAGTGAATAGGAAGCCTTAAGAAGTGAGTGTATATAGTCAATAGAAAGCCTTAAGTAGTGAGTGTATATAGTGAATAGGAAGTCTTAAGTAGTGAGTGTATATAGTGAATAGGAAGCCTTAAGAAGTGAGTGTATATAGTCAATAGAAAGTCTTAAGTAGTGAGTGTATATAGTGAATAGGAAGCCTTAAGTAGTGAGTGTATATAGTGAATAGGAAGCCTTAAGTAGTGAGTGTATATAGTGAATAGGAAGCCTTAAGTAGTGAGTGTGTATAGTCAAAAGGAAACCTTAAGTAGTGAGTGTATATAGTCAATAGGAAGCCTTAAGTACTGAGTGTATATAGTCAATAGGAAACCTTAAGTAGTGAGTGTGTATAGTGAATAGGAAACCTTACGTAGTGAGTGTATATAGTCAAAAGGAAGTCTTAAGTAGTGAGTGTATATAGTCAATAGGAAGCCTTAAGTAGTGAGTGTATATAGTCAATAGAAAGTCTTAAGTAGTGAGTGTATATAGTGAATAGGAAGTCTTAAGTAGTGAGTGTATATAGTGAATAGGAAGCCTTAAGAAGTGAGTGTATATAGTGAATAGAAAGTCTTAAGTAGTGAGTGTATATAGTGAATAGCAAGCCTTAAGTAGTGAGTGTATATAGTGAATGGGAAGCCTTAAGTAGTGAGTGTATATAGTGAATAGAAAGCCTTAAGTAGTGAGTGTATATAGTGAATAGAAAGCCTTAAGAAGTGAGTGTATATAGTGAATAGGAAGCCTTAAGTAGTGAGTGTATATAGTCAATAGGAAGCCTTAAGTAGTGAGTGTATATAGTCAATAGAAAGCCTTAAGTAGTGAGTGTATATAGTCAAAAGAAAGCCTTAAGTAGTGAGTGTATATAGTCAATAGAAAGTCTTAAGTAGTGAGTGTATATAGTCAATAGAAAGCCTTAAGTAGTGAGTGTATTTAGTGTATAGGAAGCCTTAAGTAGTGAGTGTATATAGTGAATAGGAAGCCTTAAGAAGTGAGTGTATATAGTCAATAGAAAGCCTTAAGTAGTGAGTGTATATAGTGAATGGGAAGCCTTAAGTAGTGAGTGTATATAGTGAATAGAAAGCCTTAAGTAGTGAGTGTATATAGTGAATAGAAAGCCTTAAGAAGTGAGTGTATATAGTGAATAGGAAGCCTTAAGTAGTGAGTGTATATAGTGAATAGGAAGCCTTAAGTAGTGAGTGTATATAGTGAATAGAAAGCCTTAAGAAGTGAGTGTATATAGTGTATAGGAAGTCTTAAGTAGTGAGTGTATATAGTGAATAGGAAGCCTTAAGAAGTGAGTGTATATAGTCAATAGAAAGTCTTAAGTAGTGAGTGTATATAGTGAATAGGAAGCCTTAAGTAGTGAGTGTATATAGTGAATAGGAAGCCTTAAGTAGTGAGTGTATATAGTGAATAGGAAGCCTTAAGTAGTGAGTGTATATAGTCAATAGGAAGCCTTAAGTAGTGAGTGTATATAGTGAATAGCAAGCCTTAAGTAGTGAGTGTATATAGTCAATAGAAAGCCTTAAGTAGTGAGTGTATATAGTGAATAGCAAGCCTTAAGTAGTGAGTGTGTATAGTCAAAAGGAAGCCTTAAGTAGTGAGTGTATATAGTCAATAGGAAGCCTTAAGTACTGAGTGTATATAGTGAATAGGAAACCTTAAGTAGTGAGTGTGTATAGTGAATAGGAAACCTTACGTAGTGAGTGTATATAGTCAAAAGGAAGTCTTAAGTAGTGAGTGTATATAGTGAATAGAAAGCCTTAAGTAGTGAGTGTATATAGTGAATAGGAAGCCTTAAGTAGTGAGTGTATATAGTGAATAGAAAGTCTTAAGTAGTGAGTGTATATAGTGAATAGGAAGTCTTAAGTAGTGAGTGTATATAGTGAATAGGAAGTCTTAAGTAGTGAGTGTATATAGTGAATAGAAAGTCTTAAGTAGTGAGTGTATATAGTCAATAGAAAGTCTTCAGTAGTGAGTGTATATAGTGAATAGGAAGCCTTAAGTAGTGCGTGTATATAGTCAATAGGAAGCCTTAAGTAGTGAGTGTATATAGTGAATAGGAAGCCTTAAGTAGTGAGTGTATATAGTCAATAGAAAGCCTTAAGTAGTGAGTGTATATAGTGAATAGAAAGTCTTAAGTAGTGAGTGTATATAGTGAATAGGAAGCCTTAAGTAGTGAGTGTATATAGTGAATAGGAAGTCTTAAGTAGTGAGTGTATATAGTGAATAGGAATCCTTAAGTAGTGAGTGTATATAGTGAATAGAAAGTCTTAAGTAGTGAGTGTATATAGTGAATAGAAAGTCTTAAGTAGTGAGTGTATATAGTGAATAGGAAGCCTTAAGTAGTGAGTGTATATAGTGAATAGAAAGTCTTAAGTAGTGAGTGTATATAGTGAATAGGAATCCTTAAGTAGTGAGTGTATATAGTGAATAGAAAGTCTTAAGTAGTGAGTGTATATAGTGAATAGAAAGTCTTAAGTAGTGAGTGTATATAGTCAATAGAAAGTCTTAAGTAGTGAGTGTATATAGTCAGTAGAAAGTCTTAAGTAGTCAGTGTATATAGTGAATAGAAAGCCTTAAGTAGTGAGTTTATATAGTGAATAGGAAGCCATATGGGATGCTAGTTTAAACATAAATAATTTTTTAATGTAGATCACAGGAAAGAATCTTACTAAATATCAGCAACAAGAAAACATTACTATGTGTAATTTAATAAAAACTAAATATGAACAATGTAATTCAATGATAAAATGGTGATGTTGGTTAATCATGTGCCAGAAAATGGGATCACTCTGCAGTAATCTTCTGTAGAAAAGCTATTCTAAGCAAGACTAAACTAATCATTTCTGCACTACTTCCATATTTCTAGCTCTGCCTACATGCGCCTGTTCACTTCTCTTGGCAGAAGAACCAAATCCAGGACAGGTACTTAATCTCAGTTCGACTCATTCAGCAGTGACAACATGTGAGATCATGGATTTGTTTCCATGTCCGTGTACTAATTGTTTTCCTCCAGATCATCTAGGAAAAAGATCTACTAAAAAAAAGGCAAACTTCACCGCACAGAGGGGAAACTGGTGGTAGGCTACCTCAACCTCATCCTTACAGCTGGGTGAGAACCATTACCATAGCTAAGTGCCACAAATTCAGCATTTTACAAGCTCTGTTCCTTCTAAATCTTTAATGGCCGGAGGTCGAGCTGGGCCAATTAGAAATTTCAGTCTGAACAGTTCAAGGCCGGCACCCAGAGGTTCGGCTGGCCACAGGATGAGAGAAGTGAAAGAAAAGTCATCAAATTAGCAACTGGAATTCGTAATGATTGGGTTTGGGGCTGGAAGTGCGCGCGTGTGTGTGTGTGTGTGTGTGTGTGTGTATCATGCATTCATCTCTGGATTGTGCAGCGTAGCTCTGGGCAATATGCTAAGTCCCACCACACATAATCATTTACCCCCCGTCATCACTGCAATTGAAATCAGGAGGTATGGAGGGAGCCGCATTGAGATTCAACACACAAGAAACATTATTTCATTACATATATTATGCATTCAGCATGAAAGAGAGAGAGCGTGCTAGTGCGGCTCGTGTGTGAATGTGTGTGTGGGTGTGGGAGAGAGCCAGTATCTTCATCTACAGCCAATATTATGGAAACCATGTGCCACTGCCTGATGACTTTTTTTTTTTTTTTTTCAAAAAGAAAAGAGAGACATGCTGTAGAAACATATTCGGCTCATGTGGAATACCGTGAGACATGTAGGCTTATCACAGGACAAATGCTCAACGGTGTGATGACACTCGTGTATAGGAAAGTAAAGAATTCGGATGACCTGGAGATTTAAGAGGAAGGATGGGTCGTCAGCGCGCACGTAATAACATGGGCGCTTATTGATGTGCGGTCGAATCTGATCTTAAAACAACAGTATGGTTAATAACCCCTTCTGAATCACACCTGTGACGTCATGTATACACGTTCGTGTCTGGTCGGAGTGCATGTTTTAGGGGTTGTACTGCTACTAATTTTTACTAGTCGACCGGTAATTCAGAAAGCAGCCGACTAGTGTGTATCATGTTACACAATTTTAGGATGTACTGTACAATTTCTGGGCGCACGGTGGTTTAATGGTTAACACGTTCGCCTCACACCTCCAGGGTCGGGGGTCCGATTCCCACCGTGGCCCTGTGTGTGTGTGTGGAGTTTGCATGTTCTCCCCGTGCTGCGGGGGTTTCCTCCGGGTACTCCGGTTTCCTCCCCCAGTCCAAAGACATGCATGGTAGGCTGATTGGCGTGTCCAAAGTGTCCGTAGTGTATGAATGGGTGTGTGAGTGTGTATGTGATTGTGCCCTGTGATGGACTGGCACCCTGTCCAGGGTGTACCCCGCCTTGAGCCCGATGAACCCTGGGATAGGCTCCAGGTTTCCCCGTGACCCTGAAAAGATTAAGCGGTATAGAAGACGGATGGATGAATGGATGTACAATTTCTTAAAATAATGGCCTACGTGCTCGTTCCAGCATTTTTCGAGGGATTTCCACTTGATCAAGCGCCAAACTCTTACACGATCGGATATGGATGTCGAGTAACGAAGGCATAAAAATATGAGCAAGGAAAACATCCATGGGGGATTTTTTTTTACTTATGGCATTTAGATCATATCGTATCGTCCGATCTCAAATCCAACCTAAAGCACCGAAACACTGATTAAATGCAAGCCTCTCGAATGTTTTTGTGAGTGCTATTGCGGACGTTATCGACGTAACCACGCGAGAATCACAAACCCAAATGGATCCATCTCTCTCCAGACGCCGGCTGAGTAACTGTCCTGTTTTACTGTATAAAGCCTTCTTCAAAGAGCATTTCCCCCACGTCCCATTTCCCAAGCTGTTAATTATCCGAATTAGAGCACAACACAGCCCTTTGTGTTCCCTGAACTGGAATCAATTTATAAAAGAAACCATTTCACCTCGGATTGAGTCACCCACTGTCGACACTCCTTCATGCTGACCTTTATCTGGCTGGGTAGAACGAGTGGCCAGCTGATGGCCCGGCCTAATGAAAGGTCTTGACGTCAGACTCCAAAAATGCTGACTGACTTACATTTGAACCCGTTTTTGTTTGGTGTGCCGAACATGGAATACCTGACTAACTCTCCATCGTTCAGTTAGTCCTCGCTTATTTTTCTCCCTCCGATCAAAAGTCTCATTATCCTCCATTCATACACACATTTACTTCCCTGTACATTTTGCTTAACGCTAAAACGCAGGCTAGAGTACATTCCAGTCACACAAAGCACCTGATCATAGCTAGCCAAAGATCAGAAAGATTAGAAGACAGAACTGAGAGCGAATAAAGAGAATTAGAGAGCGATATATAAAGCAAGAGGCCAAAGGCGAGAGATTATCAAACATCCCGAGCGCCGCTGAGTCTCTAATAAACCGACCGACCGGTGAAGAGGCGCCTCCGCAAGTTCAGCTGATTCCTCTGGCCTTTTACAC
Source organism: Ictalurus furcatus (assembly GCF_023375685.1). Taxonomy (NCBI): domain Eukaryota; kingdom Metazoa; phylum Chordata; class Actinopteri; order Siluriformes; family Ictaluridae; genus Ictalurus; species Ictalurus furcatus. Next base: position 28,994,874 of record NC_071264.1, read on the forward strand.
GAGCTTGTTTGGCAGCAGCAGGAATGCACTCCGGCCTGACCCTGGGGCACTCATCCAATCAGTTCGCTATCTACTGAAAGGCCCTCCATAATAGTGACATTTTTCCACCTCGTCAATAAGTGCTGAAAGACACCCTCCACCTGCTACTTGACCATTTAACTTCTTCCTGAAAAGGCTCTTTCTTTCTTTCTTTCTTTCGTTCTTTCTTCTTCCGTCTACTTCGCAACTGAAATCGATAAAAGTGGAGCGTAGAATAAGGCCGGAGCGGGAGCTGTATTAACCGGAGAGCCTGGCACAGACTCGGCACAGAAAAGAGTGGTTCAGGACCTTCAGCATCTCGGGAATAAATGTGTAGGAGCCGTGCGCTTGCTTCTTAAACGTTGCACATATTATATGTGTTGTGCATCACTGACGTTTGATTATGGTCTGGAATACGTATGCGAGGAATATAGTAACCGGCACGGATCAAAACAAGGGGTGAGTAAGCGCGCGTATTTACGCTTGCTGCGCTTTCGTGTAAATAGAAAGAATTCAATTTGGGTTTTTTTTTTTTTTGATTGACAACCGGGTGTAATACTCCCTCGCGTAGCCGTTCGGTGACTATAGCTTGTGTTTTTTTGACTCGCAAAATGCTGTGTAATGTGTAGATCAGCACTACATAATGTGCAGTACAGTGCAATACAGCATGTGTACGACATTTCATAGATAGCATGTTCACATACATGCTTGTATTTGAAAGAAATCGTAACCGTTTGGCTTTTCGCGCTGCTCTTAAACTCTATTTAAGTTACGAATCTATGTAGAAAAAAAGCTTGTCGTGCTGGAATAAAACGAACGGATAAAACACTCGGCATCATGCTGTTATAGGGAAATAATCAACAACAACGTGGCGGGATGAAGTGACGTTTCCTTTGTTACAGGTGATTATTTGCCTATAACAGAACGCTAATTATTAACAAATGACGAATCATACGTTTTTATCCGTTTATAGTTATTTTCAGCTATAATCAGACGTTCCCTCACCAGCCTTTTCTCATTTTCCTCTCCTGAAGCTAATAAGACAAAATAAATAATACAGCTTGATCATGTTACTAAGAAATCTCTAAACACCTCTTGAAGTTATAAAGTGCTGACACTGGAGACTCCTTCCAAAAATGTTCAATAGATATCTCCTTACAGAAAACACATCACATGCTCATTTAATGTGTTTGCGTGCCACGTCTGCTGTACGAGTCCCTGTGAATGAGCTGTTACTATAGAAACGATAATGTTTTTTTAATTTAAGTGCGTTAATATAAACGTGTGATTTGTAGCTGCTGTTATAGAAAACGAATCGACTCCTTCTGATGAATCCGAATCAAGACCTTCGACAGCGCTGTAGTATAACTGAGGACTTTCAGGTGTCACAAACCCTAGATTGAGCTACAAACAGGGTGTGTATATTACTGGTGCATTTTTGGGTCAGGGACATGTGTGTGTGTGTGTGTGTGTGTGTGTGGATACAGTATACACACACTTCTCTGACATGCTGCTAAACAGCCGTATATGAACATATCCTACCCTCATGCACCTATACAATCTGTCTCCATTTTGTTTTGAAAGATAAGCACTTGGCCATCACGTGTTTGTCAGAAGCGTTCACACCTCATCGCTGGAACAAAATGTCTTCTGAGGAGCGAGGAGGTTAGAGAAGAGCCCCGCACGACGAGCGAATTCGGCTCGGCTCGGCTGCGACGCTCGCTGACACACGCGCTCGCGCTTTTCCGTTTAGCTCCACCTAAATTGATTTCTGTGTGAGCCGAGCCTGTCTAGCACTCTGACAGAATAAATAAAATGGCCTCTTATGCAAGCTCTGTTCTGCGAGGAGGGAGGAGGGAATAAAGGAGAACGAGTGGATAGGAGGAAGAAGGAATAAAGGAAATGACAGGATAACGGGGAATCGTTCATACTAACAACAGACAAGCTGATTCACAGATCATAGCAAACAGAAGTTCAACTGGTTTCTCTGACCTTTTATACACGGCTAAAGAATCCTTCATCACGCCGCCTTCGATTGCACCGTCTACCTTTCCCGATATGTTGTATACGTTGTCTTCCCTTGGCTCTCCACATCTCTGGAGACTCTTCAGTTTGACTAATCTGAGAGCTTTGTATAGTAATGAGTCAGCAGTTAAGTCTACTGATGTTAAGGTTTTGACCGTCCTTTTACGTCCTTGACGTCCTTTGACCTTTTACCCTCTGAGTTGCTTTGGATAAAAGTATGTGCCAAAAGAATCAATGCAAATGAGATAGTTTGCTTAGTTAAAATGACACTGGAAATGATACTCATGAACTTATGATTTAGGAGAAAAGAGCTCCAGGTTATTCTGACCAGTCTGACCAGCTACCAAAACCCGGACTGAGCTGGTCATGCTGGGAGACCATTTTTTTTTTCCAGATGGGGTGTGGTGAGCTGGTAGAAAGGACGACAAAGTTAATTTAATGAAAATAAGATGACAGTAGAGTTTGAAAATCTCACACAGTGATGGAATCTTTGCGCTCACCAGCTGGTAAAGATGGTCCTACAGCGTGAACATTTCGCCCTGTGTTTTAGCAGATGGTACCTGGTCAGAACAAACTGTACTTTTGTGGGATGGGGTCATACACTTGGTTCCCAGCAGCTGACTATTGTGGTGGCACCCACACTACCTTATCTGTACTAAATGCTTATAAGGACTGATCTGGAGACCAGATTTTGACCACCAAGAATGGCAAGAATTGGCACGAATAGGTGATCTAACCCCTCTGTGGCTCCCAGGTAAATACTCTAGACATAACAGAAGACTGATAACCATGTTAGGTTGCAGATTCGAGTGGACTACATTATCTCCTGGACTTGATCGTCCATACACAATGTGTGTCTTTGGGCTGCGGATGAAGTACAGCGCCTGATTGCTTGGGGTGTGCAGCTTTGCGTTTTGAGTCGGTCATTCTTTGTGATCTGAGCCACCTCCTGTACACTTTGAGGAACATATTGTGCTCATCATTTTCTGGTGGTTGGCCTGATGTGAGACATGACCTTGTGACCGACTAGGTCAAGGTGAATCATTCCAGGCTATGGGGCTATGCTAGACTTACTACGTGTTTGCATTGCTGTGTTTTCATTTTCCAGGTCATTAACACTGCTTAGAACGGCTCTATCTAGGCTAGTTTCACTCAGTGCAGAGATTTAGGAAGCACTGCTGGTGGAGTGTTCAGGCCTGGAGATCACTCTGTAAGGTTCAAATGTGTAAGAAAGTAAGAGGAAGTAGTGTAATCTCCAGGCACACATATAGAAATCCGTCTATTCTCTTTAGAGAGGTACCATTTGCTAATAAGGAAGTAAGCGCAGGCTCCCAGGGACCAGAGGGAGGGCCAGGGGAAATGTAAACAGGTCTGTTGGGTATTGTACTTTAGAGCTCCTGAGGGCCACAGAGGGCAGCGGCGATGCCACGCAACAGTGGTGTGTGTTGCGTTGTGTGCAGCAATCGAGAGGAAGAGACAGGGGGAAGCGACATGACAGCGGCTCGTTAAGAACCTGGCACTGCCTGCCGCTTGCTAATTTATGCAAATGAGGATTGTCGGCTCGTGGGAAGACGGGGATGGATGAGGAGGAGGGTGCGTGTTGTCACAGTTTGGCTGGTAGCCAAAAAAGTGAGCGACGAAAAGGTTAAACCGCTGCCGTCGTGACGCACCGATGCCACTTCGCCGGGCAGGGAAGTTGGTCAGAGTGACTCGGGAGCTGGAAGCCATGCAGGAACAATACTCACAGCCTGGCAAGGCGGGCACATGGGCAGCCAATCAGGTACGCGATGCCTCCTCAACCCCGGCTGAATGGCATCGGCCCTCCCCTTGCTCTGCTCGCTCTCCCCTTTTTCCCCCCACCGCCACCGCTCCGCAGCTGCCCGGGATGATTTTATAAACATTTTGCCAGCAGATCAATAGCTGTATTGATCAACCATTGTGAGAGTGATCTGTCTAAAACCCCCAGCAGCCTGCAGCTCCGAGAGAGGGAGGAGCGAAAGAGAGAGAGAGAGAGAGAGGCTGCAGAGAGGATGAAGAAAGGGAAAGAGTCAGAGAGAGCAAGAGAGAAGAGAGAGAGGAAAAGAGAGAGAGAGAGAGAGAGGCTGTAGCCACAGAGAGAGAAAGAGGTAGTGGGGAGAGAAGGGGAGAGCCAGATGGAAAGAGAGAGCTGAAGGTGAGCAAGTGGACGCGAGGAACGGGAGCGGCGGCAGAAACCGCATTCACGCCGAAACACATTCTAATCGCTTTCTCGTTAAGCGAGCGGAGGGAGGGGCGGCTAATGAGTTTCGCTGTAAGTATAGGAGGTAATTGATGGAGAGAGAGAGAGAGAGAGCGAGACAGAATGGGCGAGAGAGCTAATGTCTGAGCTAATGGAGATGAACACAGGTCTGGCCTGGTAAGTTAATGTGCATGTGCGTGTATGGACGTAACGCGTGTATGTGAATGTATGTGCATGGGGGAGGTGCAGGTGACTAACATGCACCGCTGAGAGGAGATGGCGCGGCGCGATTAATTCTGATTGCTTTGTAATTATAATTATAATCTATTCTCTCCAGGAAAATGCCTACGGTTGGTTGAGACACAGCCTCGTTCCGGAAAAATGTCAGACGACGACGGCTTGCGGATGAGAAGGCCCTGAAAGGGACTTAATTCGTAACGGAATTTGGACACGTTCGAAAATTAGGACTATTGTGTTGAGGATACATTGACATGGGATTTTGTACAACTTACCATGGATCACAATGGATCAAAAAAAATGTGGATATCGCTATGAAACCAGTGGACACAATGAGACCTCTGGAGGAATTTATTCGCACGGAGTCCTCTAGGTGTGTTTGGATATTTGGGACAAATTCCCAACGAAGGAAGCATTCGGATACGATGGCTACGTGAAACCGGAGTTGCCGAGCACAACGGCGGTAAACAATAGATCTCTTGATCGGGGAGATCAGGCCTGGCCTGCCACTCTTGCCATCACGTGGCTGAGACGAGAGTGTGTGTTTGTGTGTGTGTGTGTTGGGGGGGGGGGGCAGAGGAGTCACGCCAGAGAGCCCATGGGAGGCCTGTATCGATCCAGCTCTGGGAGTAGTCCTGCTTCGTAGTGCGCTTTGTGAAGAATTCACGTCTGGACATAACATAGTGAATTGATACAAGACTGGGAAGTAACCTCTGATTGGTCGACGTATGAATTCTGAAGACTAAAAGAGAGCAGTGTGGCCTAAGAGACTACGTACGCACACATGCACATAATTCGACTTCATATATCTCACTGACGCTTTGCCATAGAACGCATGTTAATAATAACCAGCGCTACTATATTACAGACTATTAGAGATCATGGATGAGTATTTATATCCTGTAGTAAAAAAAAACCAAACAAACCATAAAACGTTTTTTTTTTTTTTTTTTTTATACACAAAAATGAGTTTATCTGTGATTTGCGTTTCGCACAGTTGACTTGACACATCATTAACGTGTCTGTTGAATAGATCCACAGCAGATTTAGCGTCTAAGGACTGAATAATGAGTACGGGGAAATCAATTAATTGTTTCATAAACCTTAACTAGTCAATAAATTAAGGCAATTAGTACGAACATAAAGGAGAAGGCAACACGAGGCTCCCTCGAGACACGAACGCATTCGTGCTTCAAAAGGCAGCGGGTGTTGCGTTAGCAGACTGAGAATGTGCCACAGATATGGAGAGGGTAAAAGAAAGATAAAAAAAAACAAAAAAAAACAGGAAGTGAAGAGGAAGGAAGACTATACGTGTACGTGTGTAAGCATTACGTACACGTTTCCAATTGAGCCGGAGTGATCAAACAAGCAATCGTCACACATACTGTATACTCGACCTCGAACCAAATACTTCACCTAGTGTAACTTTTCCTAATCATATTCCTACGACAAATTCACTTCTAATGGAAGTCGAAGGAACTCTGTCAATACATCCTTGTAAATGTGACTCTAAATCTGTAGAATTGAGAAGCCTGTGCGGTGATGTCAACGCTACCTGCGTAGTTATGAGTCTCTGACGGTGTAGGGATACGACAAAATCTTCTGAAAAGTGTCAATTAACCGGAACTACTTTTTA
>NC_071264.1:29003507-29048507 GCF_023375685.1 Ictalurus furcatus
CCCCGAGCCAGCCGTTCTCGCCTCCCTTCCCTTTACACCCCCCTCCCCGATGCCCCAGGCCATATGCTTGGAGTTATTGTTTTCACTGCCACACAATTAGCAGCACTACAGATTTATTTAGTCCTGCTCTAATGCGCCGTAATTACCTCCAGGCCTCAAACAAGCCCCGCCCCATCCTCCATGTACACACGTGCTCTCGCGCTCGGTGCCAGTCGCCAGTCGGCGTGATTCAGCAGAAGCAAAGTGCCAGCGTAGGAACGGATGGAGGGAACGGGGAGGGAGGAGAATGACTAGAGGTGCAGGCTTTTGTGGATCAGCACATTTTAAGAGATCTTCAGGGGCCTGTTGGCTGAGCGGTTCATTCGTACGGGGAGGAAAAGGGCAAACGCAGGGCTGTTACACTTTTATAGAAATGCTTTGTGGGAAAAACACCCCTGACACACACCTCAGCGCTGCAGCCTTGTTTGTCATCGGGCTCAGGGGGACGCGCCGGACCCTCGTCTGATGGTGAGCAATGACCTCAGAGGGTGGCTGTTAGAGACACACCACAGCCCTGGCTCCACTAATGCTGCAGTGCATGCTGGGGAATGGCGCCTTGTTTGCTGCACACCTTTCTGCTAGCGTGCACAGAACTAAATACGCAAACAAATATCTCTTAGACCTAATCCACACTCACACAGTAATTTTGAAAATGCTGTATTTTTGTTTGGGTCACATTCATGCTTTTAGTTTTCCGTTCACAGTGAAATGCGAAAATGACATAAAACGGCATGCTGGGCAGCTGCACAGGGGGTCTAACCCATGACCTTTATGTCATTCCTATTTGAAAACAAGCCCTATCCATATCTTAGACCTAATCTAACCCTATCCCTATCCATTTCCATATCCAAACCCTATCATATCCCTATCCTAACACTAATCTAACCCTATACCTATTCCTTACCCTAACATATCCCTATCTCTATCGTATGCCTATTCCTAACTGTTTCCTCTCACCATCCCTATCCTGTCCTAACCCTAACACTATCATAACCTTATATCTATCATAACCCTATCCCTATCCCTATCATAAACCTATATCTATCATAAACTTATATCTATCATAACCCTATCCCTATCATAACCCTATATCTATCATAACCTTATATCTATCATAAACCTATATCTATCATAACCCTATATATATCATAACCCTATCCCTATCATAACCCTATCCCTACCATAAACCTATATATATATCATAACCCTATCCCTATCATAACCCTATATCTATCATAACCCTATATCTATCATAACCCTATCCCTATCATAACCCTATATCTATCATAACCTTATATCTATAATAACCCTATATCTATCATAACCCTATATATATCATAACCCTATCCCTATCATAACCCTATCCCTATCATAACCCTATATCTATCATAACCCTATATCTATCATAACCCTATCCCTATCATGACCCTATATCTATCATAACCCTATCCCTATCATAACCCTATATATATCATAACCCTATATATATCATAACCCTATCCCTATCATGACCCTATATCTATCATAACCCTATCCCTATCATAACCCTATATATATCATAACCCTATCCTTATCATAACCCTATATCTATCATAACCCGATCCCTATTCTAACCCTATATCTATCATAACCCTATCCCTATCATAACCCTATATATATCATAACCCTATATATATCATAACCCTATCCCTATCATGACCCTATATCTATCATAACCCTATCCCTATCATAACCCTATATATATCATAACCCTATCCTTATCATAACCCTATATCTATCATAACCCGATCCCTATTCTAACCCTATATCTATCATAACCCTATATCTATCATAACTCTATCCCTATCATAACCCTATATCTATCATAACCCTATATCTATCATAACCCTACCCCTATCATAACCCTATATCTATCATAACCCTATCCCTATCATAACCCTATATCTATCATAACCCTACCCCTATCATAACCCTATATCTATCATAACCCTATCCCTATCATAACCCTATATCTATCATAACTCTATCCCTATCATAACCCTATCCCTATCATAACCCTATATCTATCATAACCCTACCCCTATCATAACCCTATATCTATCATAACCCTATCCCTATCATAACCCTATATCTATCATAACCCTATCCCTATCATAACCCTATCCCTATCATAACCCTATATCTATCATAACCCGTTTTTGTGAGTCAAAATGACCATAAAACCCACTTTCCTGAATGCCACAGCAAATGAAAAATACATAATACAGAAAACAGAATCAGATGGACTGGATTTGGGTGGATGAAACTGGCGAAAACTTGAAAAGAGTAAAGACCATGTTAGGAATAGCGCACAACAAACAACAAAGTGACGGGATGGTCCGATACACCTGACATGATGATCAATGATTACAATCTTTAATTTATTAATGAATGAAACATCATGCTTTTTTATTTATTCATTTATTCACTTTTGATTTTACCCAAACTTGTTAAAAGAACAAAAATCGAACAAAAATCAGTGTTAAATGGTAAACTTAGCATCACATTGAACTCTCTCTCTCTCTCTCCCTCTCTCTCTCTCTCCCTCTCTCCTAGTTCAAATGATGAGTCCTGATTATATATTTTCTAACGTGCACACTGTGGGTTTGAATCTAAAGAGGTATAACTGACATAGAAAATTCAATCTCTTAATGATCTCCATCTTGTACCGGCACTAAATACGAATCTCCAGCTAGATTTGAATAAATGATCGAAAATAAAATCTGCCAGACTGAAGTACGATGAACTCTATTTTGGCTTTCCAGTATGTTAGATGACTTTATGGAGAAAACCAAAGATTTAGCAAAAAGCAGCTCTCTGGCTGTGTACCAAAATATTTTCCTTCCAGTCTTTCAAAAAGAATAATAGCCCGGTCTAATTTGTGGCCTGAAAAATGTGGAGTCGAAGAAAACATGAACTTGAGAAAATGTTACAGAAGGTTCTGGTTGTGCCTGTGATGACGCCAACTGTTATGCATATCACTAACGTTCTTTCAGACTTCTGTATAATGTAATACACATGCCAATATAAAAGTTTCATCATTTTATACCGCAGTGCTGTAGAATTCTGGGTTCTGATTGGTCAGAAGGTTTTTTATTCATTTTCTGTAACAACAGCTCTGGCAGTAGTGCAGCTGGTTCATTTCTAATGCTCTCGTTCTGATACGTTAGTGTTTCTATAGTACCAGCTCAGGACTTGTATAGGTTTTCTATAAGGGGATATCTATTTAACATTTATGGAAGGAGTCTCCAGTGTCAGCACTTTGTAACTTTCCAGTAACATGACAAACTGCGTATTGTTTTCTCGTTAACTTCAAGGGAGAGACGAAAGAGAGACCGGTGAGGAAACGACTGCTTATAGCTGCTATAACGTAAGTGATAACTCGCTTTGTGGATGTCCCACAACATTAAACGTAACAATAAATGCATACAAAAAAAAAAAAAAAATACACGGGATAAAAACTTCTGGGAAAAAATAAAACCTCTGGGGTGGTAAGAGGAACTATACTTCATTACACCGCTGCATCATTGATTATTTTACTGTGATAGCATGACGCGGTGTTGTTTATGGAAATGATTACTAATTTGTACATGTATACTTTATATATATATATATATATATATATATATATATATATATATATATATATATTCAAATAACAGTTAGGAATTTAGAAAAGTGAGCTTCTTAAAAACATTGTTTAAATTTGAACAAGTGAAGGTCATGTCCTTGAAATCTACTCGATTTCATTTAAAAGACTATAAATACTAAATAATAAATAAATAAAGCATGAAATCTAACCTCGCCCCTAACCATATCCATAACCTTTTTCTTTTTTTTTTTAAATAAAAAATAAAATCATGAATAATATATAAATTGTCCCAAATGTTGTTGCGAACATTCTGAGAACGTTTAGGATTACCTTTGTCCTTGGTTTGTCATTACGGCATTTAATATTTAGTGTGACAAAAAAAAAAAAAAAACCTACGATAAAAGCTCAAGGTCAAAGGCAAGTTCAGGAGCATGTGCATATCACATTAATATTCATCCAACAGCTCCATCAATCTGTTTCATTCAGACTCAGCAGCAGGAGCAGGAGGAGGAGGAGGAGGAGGACGAGGACGAGGAGGAGGAAAGGTAAAAGGGTCAAAAGGGACAAAGGCAATATAAATACAAAACATTTGTAAACAATTTGGAGAGATGTTTGTGCCCCAGTTTTATGTAAAAAAAAAAAAAAAAAACTCTTTTACTTTACTCACCACGGTAACATAAGATTGAATTTGATTTCGTGATCTTTCCGTGTCGTCATTTCGTATTCATAAGCAATTACGCAAACTTGAATATTCTTCGCACTGCACTGACAGTGAGAGAAGCCTGGCGTTGAGAAGAATCGAATTAAACCAGCGCCTCAATTTTATCTCCAAGACACGGGCTCCGTCCTCCCCCCCCCAGCCAATCACAAGCCCCCGAGTTCACCTTTGACCTGTTTCATCTCAATATGACTGCCATTATGCTGCCGAAAATTAGAAGCGTCCCACTATTGTCTGGCCCTGGGAAGGGGACGGAGGTTATTTAAAGATAAATGCTGCAGTGTCCATGCGGAGAACAGCAATCAGCCTCGATACAAGAGTCCAACTGAGACACTCAGTGTACGTGTGTGTGTGTGTGTGTGTGTGGATACAGAGTACACCCTTCTATTTAAAACTACACTCTTCTCACTTATCACCCTAAAGATTATTCATTATTTTCGTGTATGTTTTGTACACAGCAGAGTGTTTGCTTTTGGGAAAGGGTTCCAAGTAGAACCTATTTCGAAATAAAAGCCCAATAACCTTCTAAACAACCCCTGAATAGCTCTTTATAAGGGTGCTAGCTAGTTAGCATTTAAAACATCAAGTAAACTACAAATAACGTACGAGAATAGTAGACAAAAACATAAACAAATGTCGTCAAAGGACATTATTTTTATATTTATATACAAAAATAAATAAATAAATGATGCACAACATTTACACGCAAGGCCACACCTGACGATGCTGTAGTGGTGTGAGCGACGTGGCTGGATTTTGTTCGATTTGTTTGAGAATGTGAGAAAAGTTACCGCCCACAAACCACTCCACAAAACTCCTCCCCCTCAAAAACCTAAGCGAGTGCTTTGTAAGTATCTTCGTAAACACCATGCGGTGTGCATTCGTGCATTCGTCTTCAACGCCAAACCGAATATGAATACGTAAAATGATAAATAGATATTTAAAAATATTTAAAAATATAACGTAATAGTGTATTAATCGCGAACACTAGAAACAAAATAATATAATAAACAAATGACAATGTACAGAAACGATACATTTAACATTCGAACGAGAAGTAGAAACTGAAGCGAAGCGAAATTTCAAGTGAAGACTAAAAATAATATTCGAATCCAAATGGAATAAACATACTCATTCATACATCCGTGAATATAACGTTTATGGCCATCGAATGCAACAGGAAATAGCATGCCCCATCATGTGGCATATGAATGCTTATGTATGTACCATAGATATATAAGTCAAGTATATTGTTCATTATAATGCATGCATTGTGCTAGTGTGAGAGAGAGAGAGAGAGAGAGAGAGAGAGAGAGAGAGAGAGAGAGAGAATATAGGACGCTGGCTGCTTTTAATACTATATTTCCATGATTGGTTCTTTCTCCCCATTTCCTGTCCATTGTGCTGGCGCAGGATTGCATTGTGTGCGGCGTCTCGGCTAGGGGGCGGAGGGGAGGGTGCGCCGAAAAAGGCCACCCCTCTGGGAGATGGGAGCTGGGAGCGGCCCCCATCTTTTATTAATCAGGGGACCCCACGCCACTCTCCACGCTTATCACTTTTAACAGCTAGCCTCGGATGGAGATGGGGCACGGACTGGAAGGGAGGGAGGGAGGGAGGGAGGGAGGGAGAAAAGGAGGGAGGGGTGTGACTCTATTCCGCCTCGCTGGCAAAGCAGACCGTCTATGTGTGTATGAGTGGGTGTATGTGTGTGTGTGTGTGTGTGTCGATGTATTGGGGGGGGGGTTGCTTTCGGTCTGAATCACAATACAGCAAATTACCTTCTGCTGACAAGAAAAAATGAGAGAGGCCCCACGTATGGCAAAAAAAAAAAAAAAAAAGCAACAGGATTGTCAAGAAGAGGTGACACATTGATTGCTTAGTATGCGCATCCTGCAAGCTGGCCGCTATTCTCGTCTTCCTCCTCTATATATATGTAGAAGAGGAGCAGGCCAGCACACAACGTGAAGGGAAGATGAGAAATTGAAATGCCAGGTTTTATTGGGGGGCCTCCCTCTCAAGCCAGGCACGTGCACACACACAATAACACACGCGCTGTTGTATTCCCCGTCTATGTGAGGGGTCTCTCTTTACTTCTGTATCAGCCAAATAAAGGTAAGATCGTACCGATCCCGACTTTTTAAATGCCCTTACTTTCGATACAATACCGATATCGGAAACATGAGAATTAGATGATATCCGATACCGATGCCATCTCCGTGTCCAATCCGGCTGCCTGTGAGGTTCGTTTTTTTACGAAAAACATTCTGATGCGCTTTAAGACAAGTTGTGGTTGAAAAAGTCAAATTGGAAAATACGTTAAATCCAATCTGATACACATCCGATACTGAGATGATTTCAGTATCTGATCCGATCGTCGGAGGTACGATGGTGGTGTGTTATTGATTACAAGACAAGCTGTAGTCAATAACATATGCATTCACGGTGTTAAATACTAGTGGATGGATTATAGCAAAATCGGACTAATCCGATCTGATACTGATCCAAAATCTGACATCCTTGTAGCACCTGATCCAACTGTTTGCAAAACACTAGAGGTTTGTGAATTGACAGTAATGTGCTTTAAGTCTCAGTCAATATTAATTGCGATTGTAGTGTAAAATACTAGTGGATCAACAGGACGAATGTGACTAATCTAATCTGATACTGATCTGATACTGATCTGATAGTGATGTCCTCCTAGTATCTGCAAGGTGCTGTATGATGGTGACACTGTGTTTTATGACAAATTTCAGTCATTAAGCTGTTCATGATACAAAATACCAGAAGACTGGATCAGAAAAATGTGACAAATCCAATCTGATACTAATCCGACACTGGTATCTTCTTAGTACCTCATCCGAGTGTCTGCAAGGTTCTGCTGCATAACATGAGCCAGGATAATGATGATACTGACAAATTTCAGTCATTGCTATGTGTTCATGACATAAAATACCAGAAGATTGGATCAGACAAATCCAATCTGATACTAATCCGACAATGGTGTCTTCTTAGTATCTGATCTGTCTATCTGCAAGCTTCTGTTGTCGAGGTTTGTGAAACATCCGTGGTATGATGTGCTCATAGTGTGAAAAACTAGTGGATTGGTTGGGAAAATGTGTCAAATCCAATCCGATTCTGATCCAATACTGATCTGAAAACTGACATCCTACTAGTACCTGATCCGATTGTTTGCAGGCTCTTGTTGCCGAGGTTTATGAAGCATCAGACGCACGATGGTGATGGGCTTCAGGTATCAGACAATAACACATGTAATCGAGACATAAAATTCCAGAAGATCAGATTGGAAAATTTGTCCAATCCACTCAGATACTGATCCAAAGACTAAAGTCTTCTTAGTAGCTGATCTGACTATCTGGTATCCTCTGCTGAGGTTTAGGAAAATTCTGCACCATAAAGTACCACATGATTGGATCAGAAGAAAAAAAAAACCTCCAGAATCCAATCTAATACTTATCTAGCATTTCTGGACAGTACTGTAATGACAACCAGCATCAGATTTGTATATCCTTCCTCAAAATGTTCTTTTTTTTTTTAAATGGAACCAGCCACATGTCTTCACAAGGTCCACCATTTATGGGGACATTTGGTCGTCGTAAACACACGCCCACCCATAACGATCAGTGGACATGGATGTAAAGTTAATGCGTCGCACGGCGAATTATTTTGTTTCATTCTTTCTTTTTATTCCTTTTTCCATCATGGTGTTGCTCTTTTGTTGTGTCCTCCGTCTTGCACCTTCACCTCCCTCCTCCTTTCTCTCATGTATGTCATGGCTCAGATGAATCAGCGTCAGTGATGTTGAGAGCACTTACTGTCAACCCCAGCGCCCCGGGCCACGCCACTGATGGACACAAACTATAAAATATCACCCCCCTGGGGAGTCATCGCTCAAGTCCTGCCCCACAGCCCCGAGGTGAGGAACCCTCTCTCTCTTTCTCTCGCTCTCTCTCTCTCGGTCTGTGCATCTGTTTTTTCCACTACATATGTGCAGACCTTGTGTTTTGTGACTGTTCAAAGGCGTAACTGGGGGTTTCTGTGAAACAAAAGTGTAGCCAAATGTCAAAGGATAACCGTTTCCTTTTCTTCACACCCTCGGGGAGATAGATTGGGGGGGGGGGGGGGGGGTTGAAGAAGAAGAAGCCTTGCAGACAGAGTGTTCTGAAAATACCTTGCTGGTGAAGATACACTCGGGGGATCGTCACCTTCAGACCCGTGATTCCTCTTAGATACCTGTGGGTAACCAGTACTAACGAGGAATCACAGCTAGGTTTTGTCAGCCAAAACAAGCATGCGAAATGACATTCATTTCAATGCCATTTGAATTTAAATCGATTGGCTGGTTTGCATTGCAAAACTTTGGGATTGAAGTGAAAGTTTGCTAAGTTCTGCTGCTTTGGCTGGGTTGAATTGTCATTTCTTCATACTGCGTAAGAACAGAGAAGAACCGAAATGCTAATTTGATCCGAAACGCTAATTTTAGCAGTGTGAGATGCTAGCATGAGCATACTTCCTGACTCGACTATAAATTATTCTAGAAAAAAGAGGCCACATTCAGACTGGAGCTTGGATCAGATTGTATAACTATGTATTACTATGTATTTTTTTTTTACTTTTTGTGGTTGGCAAGTTAGCTATCTCTCGGCTCCAGGTTCCCGGTTTAATTCTAAGCTCGGGTTACTGTCTTCATAGGTTTCCTCCCAAGTCTCTGGTACCCTTCCACCGTGTCAGAAAAACATGTCAGTTGGTGGACTGGTGAATCTAAGTTGCGCCTAGGTGTGAATATGCAATTGTGTGTATATGAACTGGAATCCCTTTTTGGATGCATCCAGATCCACCGCCATCCTGACCAGGATTAGGAGCTTATTAAAAATGAATAAAAAAAAATGAAAGTTAGCGAGCTAGCTAGCAACCAACTTGTTTGATTGGATAAGTTTGCCAAATTTAGCCATTTAAAATTTAGGCAAATTGAACTGCAATTCTGAAGCTAGTGGAACTCAAAGGTTTCCTTATTCTTACCACAAGATCATGTAAAATTGCTAACCGCACCCATGTTTTTTTTCCCATCACCAGTCAGTCTTCCAATCCCACATTAATCACACCGATGTCGCAAAGTTTCTAATCTGCTTTAGATCTAACGCTAGGTCTTAGGTTTCAATAATGCAATAGATGGTATACATGGTCATCAGTCCCAGGCTTTGGTGGTCTCATAGCTGGAATGTAGAGAGAGATAGAGATAGAGAGAAAGAGAGAGAGAGAGAGAGAGAGAAAGAGAGAGAGAGAGATAAAGAAGGGGGAAGGGAATAAGAAGAGAAGAAAGAGGACCTCCAGTCTTAATGGGTCACTAAACTGCAAGTCTTTCTCTGGCAATCACAAGGTCAATGACCAAGTCTCTAGCCGAGTGCTTGTGTGTGTGTGTGTGTGTGCATGCACAAGATGGAGTTCATAAGAGGTTATATCACGAGGTGTAATCATAAAGTGTTCCACACTCAGTTTATACAATAAATTCAGATGTCACCTCTGTTCACACCAGTGCATTGTATTTTCTAATAACCTGATCTATTGCATGGAAACAGTTCTTAGTCTTTAAAGGCATTTATTATATTACTTTCATCTATATCTACTGTGCCATTAATATATGGTTAACTCAGACAAGAAATAAACCTTGAAAATACACAATCATATGTGTTCACCCTATCATTTGAATCCCAATGATGCCAAGGCCGTGGCCAAGAGCTGAGGGAGCAAAACTCAAACTAGGAAGAAGACTGGAGGGGGGGTTAAATGACATGCTTAAAAACACACATTTAAACCTACAAAAACAGTACAGGTGTGAGGATGAGACAGACAAAAGAGAGAAAAGTAGTTCTGGTTCCTTTACACTGTTCTGGAGGTTTTTGTTATCCATATGCCATCAGTGCGTCATCCCTACACTGCGGAAATTGATATAACCTTGATTAATTATACATGGTATAGTTATAGCATAGTTTTTCTTTTTTTTTTTTTTTAATTATGAATTCATGAACAAAAAAATTGCATGACTTGCATATTCTAGAGCTGCTCTTAGACCCCCAGTATAAGCGAGTATGGCGTAAACTAGCTTTCTGTCTTGTTCTCAGCACTAAAAAAACAAAAAAAAAAAACATAAAAAAAACATAGTTAATAGTAGTGTTGATGTAGGAAAGAAATACACACAAATATCCCTGACCACAGAATCTCCTTGGAGCAAAAATATATAAATAAATAAATTTCCAGAGACAAACCAACGTCCCAAATCCTGAATATTGACTATTCATTTGCTGCCGTCTGGCCGAGCTGACTCATCTAATCAAGCTACATTAGCAAAGATCCTCCAAGGACAGTCAGTAGAAGTCAGTAAGAGAGGCATGTGCATGCATGTGTGCTCTAATTGGACTTGTTTACTCACCGGGCTCAGTGAGAGTTCTTGTCTGCCTGGAGTGGGCGATCCACTGCAAATGGACTGAATCAAGTGCAGGTCACTGATTGCAATTTCTAGCTCTTATGTTCTTCTGTTCATTCCTTTCAGCCTGTCCTGTCTGATGAGACTGTTCTCGTGAACACTGTTCTCGAGAGCCTGTGTTCTTACGGAAGTTATTTTCATCAGCCTTGACGATTAGTCTCTGGCTTGGACAGGATAAATGACCCTCGATTGTTGAATTAGCAAATCCAAAGAAGGTAAAGTCATGATTAAACCCTAATCAAATCCGGTCTAATCAATCCTGCCGTCTAGGCGACCCATAAATTACCTCGTGTTTGACCAAATGCTGAAGTAAAAGACACACTGGCACTGACCGGGACAAAGGCAACCTGGCTTACTTGTTTTTTTTTTTTTTCATCTGGTCAGGGTGCCACTGGATTTGGAGTCTATGCCTGTAACGCTGGCTGAGGGGCAGGAGTACACCCTGGATGAGACACATCATGCACTTACACATTCATACGCATCTATTCACACCTTTAGAGTCCCCTGTAAACCTACCAGCATGTTTTGGACAATGGGAGGAAACCGGAGAACCCAGAGGAAACCTACATGGACACGGGGAAAACATACAAAACTGGTCATGATGTTCATGGTCGAATATGTTTCCAGGCTCGGTCGTGGAGCCTATCGCAGGGGACTTGGGGCACAAGGTGGGGGACACTCTGGACAGAGTTCCAACCCACTGCAGGGCACAATCGCATGCACACTCACACACCCATTCACACACGATGGACAATTTTGGAAATGCCAATCAGCTTACAGTGCCTGTCTTTAGACTGAGGCAGGAAACTGGAGTACCCAGAGACAACCCCCGAAGCACTGGGAGAACATGCAAACTCGAATCCCCAACCCCAAATATTTTATTCATTAAACAATGGCACATCATGCTTTTTATCCATTTATAGTTACATTTACTGTTGGGGTGCGTCATTGAAACAAGTTGCTTCCCTCACCAGCCTTTACTTTTTCTCTCTTTTGAAGCTTGTCATGTTGTTGAGAAACAGTTCAACGTAAACTCCTCTGCTCTGAAGATGTCAGAAAGTCTCAGCGTTATATCTGACCGTTACAAAGTGCTGACACTGGAGACTCCTTCCAAAAATGTTACTTATATTTCCTTATGGTGTCCGTCAAACGGTTGTTGCTAGAGGAGGGCTAACCTATTACATAAACGTGATTATGCAAACAAAGCAAATCACTTTCTGACCAATCAGAATGGAGAATTCAAAAGCGCTCTGGTAGAAATGATTTGAATATGTAGAAGTGATTTGAATACGTAAAAGTGATTTAAATATTTAGAAGTGATTTGAATATGACTCGAAGACTGATTCACCCAGTGACCTCTCTATTTCCACCTATACCTCTCTTCTTGTTTAGCAATTGGCTAAACACGGGGCGACGTGGAACCGGCGCTCCGAGCCTGATCCATAATTCCTGAAGAGTGTAATACCATCTCCGTTTAATAATTACGTGCTATTCCTCCACCTCCAGCTCAACCAATGAGACCGGCGGCCATACACGGCCTTAATGAGGTGCTGCAGAGTTCAGGTCGGGGGCAATGAAGAGAGCGGGAAAGGGGGGGGGGGGGGGTAATAATAAAAAAAAAAAGAGAGTAGGAGACAGAATAATAAAAAAAAAAGAGAAAGTGAGTAGGAAGGACACTGGATATAAACAAATATAATATGAAGGTGATATAGCAAAATACAGCAAGACGTTAGCGATCGTGGTTTGCAGCTGGGTTATTAGTCATTTTTTTGACCTCGTCTGTAGACAGCAGGAAACAAAATCAAGTCGCGGAGAGAGCAGCCGCCATGCTGGAAAGCTCACTGGCTAATAAATGCGTGGACACAAAAGTAATAGACAGTGATTGAGAAAGCCGAGCTTTGCTCTTTCTCTTGCTTCTGCTCTTGCTCCGTATACCAAACTCGTTTTTTTTTTTTTTTTTGCCCCCGAACTCATAGACGATGCTACAAATGAAATGTACAAACGTCGACATAACCTTTCCCTCCCCTGCTGTTCAGTTGGTGATGGGGCAATTAAAAAGCTGATAGTTAGTTAGGTTTTTATTTATTTGTTTATTTATTTATTTACGTATTTATTTATTTAATTTTTTTTTACCACACCATCCTTATTATTGTTATTGAAATGTCAGGCTGTGGGACGAATAATAAATAGTCAGTAATTACTGTCTTAAACGAGATGACGAACAGGATGGGTCGCTGTTTCTTTCTCTCACTCTCTTTCCCTGTTTCAGTCTCACTCTGCTCCTAATTAGATCATGTAATTAGCTTTTCTGGTGGATCAGGACGATCCGGGGGGCCTGGTAAAAATGTGTGTGTGTGTGTGTGTGGGATAAGACAACTTCGCATGGCCCCCTATACAGGGTTTATTAGTGTACTTCCTGTTGGATGGTTAAAAAAAGGATGGTTCTAAATGGTACTCGATGGAACTTTAAATAATATGCTTAGAGAATTAGGGTTAGTAGGGTTAAGCCTTTGCTATATTTTAAGGAAAATAATAATAATATTGTCATATTTGCCTTAAAGTGGATTGTTTTGACTAATGAAACAAAATCACAGATGGTTGTAAGAAAAATAGACAGGACGTTACGTAGAAATGAGAAGTGAGGCTGGGGCTGATTTCTTTTCAGCCCAGACTGTAGAGTCGGCGCAGCTGTTCGTTTTCCTGTGCGTTGAGGATTTATGTCGCTAATTCAAGCCTGCTTCGATAACTGATTCGCAACACGAGAACGTGTACGTGAATTAAGTTCGCAGGTGGAATAAACACAGACTAAGATGAATGACTTTCTCGTAATGTCACTTTCACGTTCGGCTGCAAAATACCTTCGGAGGAGAAACGAGAAGTCAATACACCAAGGAAACACCGTTCGATCTAAGCGCGGATTATAGAAACGGCCGAACGGTACATTTTGTATGGTTTGAACGCAAGATCTGGCTAGCAGAGAGTGAAGCTCTTCTGTTTCGCGTGCTCGCTATTCAGAAAAGATATGGTATGATTGCAACCTTGAAGCTCTTCGTGGAAAAAAAAAGAAAAGAAAAAAAAGAACAATCACGTACGGTGTTGGTGTTTTCTTTCAAAGAACATACTCCTGTGTGTATTTCGAAGCCCTGAAATTCAATATTATATTTACAAATGTTCACTGCTATGCTTCGAATCAAACTGAAATGAAAAGCAAACAGACAAGGAGGCAACAATCCACACTAAAATATTGAATCAGGAACAACAAAATGCACAAAGACGCCCTGAGGAAAAAAATAAATAAAAATCTGGATGCCTCAGGTGAATTCTGCTGAAGACACCATGTTCAGGTTCGAGGTGAGACCATGCGTGGTTCTAGAGGAATGTGATTTGGACTGGTTAAGATATTTTTCCCTGTTTAAATGATCAATGCAATCCATATGAGCCAAACAAACCACATTCTCCCTCTCTCTCTTCCCCTGCATCCTTCCGCTGGCCAGGCTGCAACTAGACATCCCTTCCTAATCAGCAGGCTCGCCGCTTACAGACCGGTTGCCATAGTAATATGCAGCCTGGTCGACATGGCAACCGCTCGGAGGTCCACTATTGAAATTGGAAGTTGGAAGGGTAGCAGGGGGGTGATGATGGTGTTAGGGAGGGGATGGGGCAAGAGCAAGAGAGATAGATACTACAGTCCAAGAGAGGAATATCAGGAGTGGGGGGGACGGGGGGGGGGGGGGGGGGTGTAAAAAAGAAAGAAAGAAAGAAAGGAAGGAAAAAAAGGCCGGACAGGGAGGGAGAGGAGAAAATATCCCCGTATCGAAGCATTGTATCCCAATGTATCTGACACAACAATGTCCCAACAATGCCATTAAGCTAATGTAGCTAATGTCGCTAATGTATGACATCACATGCTTTACGAGCAGCGCATAGAAATTTATCCCAATGAAAAAAAACAAACACACACACAAACACACACTCACTCCACCAATCGGGAGAAAGGATCATAAACTAATATTGCATTTGAAAAGCGCCATAGATTATTATTAGCGATGTACGTCAGTATATGACACCTCTCATGCATACATACATACATACATACAACAAAACATTTGATGGAGTTAGGAGCCATTAGGATTATGAGTAACCATATCTGATCTTGTAAAAGGCAAAAATGGCCTGGAGTCTGGAGTCAATCTCCGATTCTGACAGTAAATGAAATCATGGGGCATAATAATCGTCTAGTGCTTGTGGTTCTCAAAGTGGGATCCAGGGACCACCAGGCGTCTTTGATTTTATTATTATTTCGTTAAGAACGTGATGAGATCACGAACAACTACTGCCAAGTTATTACGTATTATACCACCAACGGTATATGCATAGTTTGTATAAACTATTGAATTCTCAAATATGTTTGGTTATTACTGCTCATTCTGTACATTTATAGTAGGTACTAATCACTGCATATCGTGGGGCAGTGGTGTGTCAGTGGTTAAAGGATCTGGGTTACTGATCAGAAGGTCAGGAGTTCAAGCCCCATCACTGCCAAGCTACCACTGTTGGGCCCTCGAGCAAGGCCCTTAACCCTCAAATGCTCAGTTGGATAAAAATGAGATAAATGTAAGTCGCTCCGATAAGGACCTGGAGACGCTCTGACTTAGTCGTCCAACCATCCCGATTTGCTCCTTGTCAAAGTCGCTCAGATCCTTACGCTTGCCCATTTTTCCTGCTTCCAACACATCAACATCGAGAACTGACTGTTCGCTTGCCACCTAATAAACATATCCCACCCCTTGAAAGATGCCATCGTAATGAGATGTTACAATGGCAACCTTATTGACTGTTATTCGCGTCACCTCTCAGTGGTTTTAATGTTATGGCTGATTCTGTATATAAACATTCTGTAAGATGTTTATTTACCATTAATGGAAGAGGTCTCTAGTGTCGGGACTTTGAAACAGCCCGCGGTAAAGCTGTAGCGTTTATAAGTTCCTGTTTACACAATTTGCACTTTTTGACTATATAGTATACAGTAACAGAAGGGAATCATTTCGACTCGCGCTATCCGGTGTCATCCAGATGAGGATGGGTTCCCTTTTGAGTTCTGGGTTCTTTCTCATATCGTCTCAGGGAGGTTTTAATGTCATTTTAATAAAGAGTTGGATTGAAATCTGTTCTGCGATCGTAAAAAGGGGGCCAGTGACTTTTTTTAATGCTAAAAATGGTACCCTGTTTGAGTTATAATAGTTCTGATAGGATGGCTTGAAACACACACACACACACACACACACACACACACACACACACACACACACAAACGTCTCTTTCCTTTAATGACAAGTAGCTGGTTGAGAATCGTGGTTTTTATGCAAACATGTCCAGATATTTCACTAGGATCGTCTGGACAGCGAGGTCTCTAATTTCACACTACAGTAAGATGCAAACTGGCAGATCTCACTAGTGCACTCTGCCTGAACTGTATCTCAATTTGCTGCTGTACATCTTCGTTTCTAGCTCTCCGTCTCCCAAACTTAGTCTACAACAATCAATCTTTAGTTTCTGTTCTCTTTCTGACTCGAATGCCAATTTTTCCTTTAGATTCTTCACTCACGTTTTTTTTTTTTTTTTTGGCTTCTCCTATAAAAAGAAAACAACAACACGTAGCCTCGAAACGTGTAGATATATTTAACAATTTTAGCTGAAGTGCATAAAAATCCCAGGCTAATTCAGGCATAGACCTTTTGTGCCCGTCAAGTCTAGCGGATTCGAGCTTTATGAAAGATCTTCCTTGCTTCTCTAAGTCTTCCTGATGCACCAAGCTCACCATTCACTGCCAATTACAGTGAGCTTAAACAGGGTAAGAAAGTGCGTCATCTATATAATTTAATTAGAGCCTGTGGACACACACACACACATACACACACACACATACACACACACACTAGAATGCCCACATGCACTCAGCAGTGTGAGAGAGCAGAGAAGGTTAATTTGTGTGGCAACACGTACACTCAGCCTGGTCTTGGCCAACTCAGGACACAACAAGACCTGAATTCAAGTTCAATATCCTCCGTGCCCACTTGTTCCTCTATTTAACTCATTTCAAAGTTTTCCTTTTTAGAAAAGATCCCTCTTCCCTCTTGGAATAGATTCATTTAAACGATTCATTTGAATCGATTTGTTCAGCTTGTTCAGCTGCACAACGGCTTGAGTAGTGCAAAACAGCTAATAATCGTACAATTATTTCGTATTATTTTATAATATGTTTGTGCCCCCATTATGTCTTGAGTTGTGATCAAATCGGAGTCGTTGATCCCAATGAGTCGAGTGATTCATTGAACAAGGGAGGATCGAATGAACGAATGATTCTGATTCGGCACACATGCAATCGCAAATATGACTCACATGGTTCATGAAAAACTTTTAAAAAAACACCACAGAGGCCCTGCCGTTTTGGAGACGCCCTGACCCAGTCGTCTAGCCGTCACAATTCGGCCTTTGTTAAAGTCACTCATATCCTTACGCTTGCCCATTTTTCCTGCTTCAAACACATCAACTTCGAGAACTGACTGTTCGCTTGCTGCCTAGTAAATATATCCCACCCCTTGAAAGGTGGCATTGTAACGAGATAATCAATGTTATTCACTTCACCTGTCAGTGGTATATATTGGTACTTTGACTTCCATGTTGCAATTTTATGCTGCAAAGTTACCATTAAATGTAACTGAGCAAAAAAGAATCATTTGCCTTAATGATTCATTCAAAAAGATTGAATCATTCATGATTGAAGTTAGATTAGAGTTACGGCAGACATCAGACAGCTCTAGTAGTGTAGAATAGCTTATTTTGTATTGTTTTATAACATGCTTATATTATTATATACTATGATTCATTGAACCCTCTGAGTCAAGTGATTCATTGAAAATGAATCTCAGCCATGACAGGAAGATTCCGACACTGATCTGCTGAATGAGAGAGGAGCAAATCTCGGTCATGACCATAATGATTCATCGATTCAGATTCGGTAAACATGCAAATTGCAAGAACGTTTAAAAAAAAAAAAAAAAAAAAAAAAAAAAAAAACGCAGAAGAAATATACATACATGTAAATATATAAATGTAGTTATGGAAATGTAGTGCTCTGGCTTCCACGTTTTAATGCTGCTATGTAAAACCCACGAGCAGCAAAGGAACAAAAGAAATGACTCTGATTCCTTAAATGACTCATTCACAGAATCGTTTGCGAATAAAACATGTCTATTTAGAATCTTGGGTCAACAGCCAAACATCAGAATGATCCTCAGTCACGGCAAAGGATTCAATAGCACAGTGTGTGCGTCTGTGTGTGAAAACTGATAAAGATGAAGGAATTAGGACTCCTAAGCCAGACATTAGGGATTAGAAATGAAAAGTGTCATACTAGACTAAAAGCAGGATCAAAATAGAAACAGCCCAAAATTTGACCACGACCAATTCACGGATTTCAAAACACATGCTTTCTGGACCAGCCGTGCATCCCGACAGACCACAGAGCGAGCGCAGGCGGAGTGGTATCTTTTGTTCGATGAGGAGGCCCCATAATTGGTATTGATCAACCTATTATGGTATATTAGCCTCCAATTGGGTTTACCTAAGTTTAAAGTCAAGTTCATTGGCTTGCAAGTGACAGCATTTTAAGTGAGCCATTGAACCCCCTTACCAAGGTGATGAGATGGTGTAGAATCAGTAAACCGTGCAGGAGAGCCACAAGAGCCACAGACACACGACTACATCGGAGAAAAAGTGCAAGAAATTGTATTGAAGCTAAGTGTAAATTGTTTATTAAATTCAGTGAAAGATCTTCAATAAGTCCTCATATGAGCCCGAATAAACAAATCTTGAGGGGTGAGACTACGCTGAACGAGTTCTTCAACAGTTCAGGGTTCTTCAAGGTTTCGTTAACGGGTTCATTGGAAAAGAATTCCAATTTTCTAGATACACGAACGGGTTTGGAGCCGTTTTACTTTTCCGATAGGGAAGCATCGAAACTTTGATACGTCCACCAAAGAGACGGCCGAGGAGAAATTCATATAAAATTTAAAGAGGGTATCTTGAGATCAATTAGACCTTTTCACACTGGGAAATGTGGATACGTTATGTGTAAACGTGAGCTGTATGGAGGACGTTGAATTTTTTTTTTTTCCACACAGGTACACCATAACATTGAAGTCCAAAACAAAGTTTTGGGGCTTTTAGTATGAATATGCCAGCCTTATGGTTACCTATAAGCTAGTGCGCTCCAAAACAATTGACAGAATTCGCGTTTAGAAGATATACACATCCACCGATACGGATCAACAGTTTTGATGACATCATTCTGCACTTCAGCTTCTCATCAAATTGTTGTCCAATCAAATGCTCTCTGGAATCTGAAGTGTCCCGCCCCCACCATGATAAAAATCCATGGTACTTAGCCGTCAAGTACGGCTTTGCCCGGGCTGTGAGGTAAGCTAAACGCTATTGGCTATTTAAAAAGGTGGAGGAACTGCTCGATATGTTCTGCCCTGACTTCCTGTTTCAGTGGAAATTGCGTCAACACGTCGAATAACGCTGGACCTTTCAAGGCGCTTCACAGGGACTTTAAATGGAACTCTAAATGGATAAAAAGCACACCATGCTGTCCTGTAATAAATAATTGATGTCACTGTGGTATTATAGGAACAATAGACATTCAGTGAATATTTTCTGTTAACAGCGCACGCCGTCATGTCTAATTCCTTACTTAATTACAAGTAGATGTCAAAACAGTAGTGAATGTATGAAGTTAAACTTGAGATCTGAGTTTTTACATCAAATTTTAATGTTAGGACGTTTACACGTGAGAAATTGTTCAGTGACGGCGTCAGCGTTTTGTTTTTTTTTTTTAGGACAATGCGCTGTCCTCGTCAGTTAGAGACATAACGCTGAAATCGGGTTAATCCATTATAGTCGAAATGAAAAAAAAAAACATGGAAGAAGCGAACATCTCCAGCCGTTGAGCTCTCTGCGGTCAGTCACGTGCTTTGCTTCTATATGAGTCCTGACATTTTCAAAGCAAACTTCGGAAATGACGTTCTTCCCCGTCTCGTTCTCGTCGTTGCTCTGAGGGAGCGTGCGGCGGCGGCGGTAGTAGCGGTGGCGGCGAGGCTTTGGAGCGGGATCGTGTTTGTACAGATTCAATTAGAATGTGCAAACAATGGCAGGCCTTGATGGACCGTCGTGATACAAAGGCTCAGGGAGGCCTATGACAGCATCCTATTCATTAACCCTCTCAAGAATTTAATAAGTCTTCCATCCAGCTTGGCTGTACCAAGATTGAGTGGGCTGAGATACAGATCAGGGGAGACGGCGAAGGTTTGAGAGAAGGAGAATGTCGACTGTACCTCCTGTTGCTAGGTCACATGACCATCTCCACCATGCTGAAGAGCAGTTAGCGCAGCAAGCCATAATCCAGTACAGGAAAAGAAAAAAAAAAAAAAAACGAGAAGACAATGACAGGGACTCCCCAATTAAAGCCCAGCTCGGTTTTTTTTTCTCTCCGATGCGCCCCCATTCATCCTGTTCCTCTCCCAATTAAAGAAGAGCCAATTTATCAGAGCCCCAAGTCCCTGCACACAACCTCAACCCAGAGTTACTCTCCCCTCCCTACTCCACACACTCTCTCCCACCCAGGTATCGGTCTTCATTTAGAGCATAGCGCTCAGCATTAAATGGAAATCAATGGTGTAAGTTTAGCAAATAGTTAATTACTGCTGGGTCTCCGATTGATCCGAGCCCCGAGTGCTGGCAGCCGCGTGCGGTCATTTGTCTCTTTCATCTGCCATTATAAATAAGAAAAGAAGAAGAGAAAGCGAGATGAGGAGAGACGGTGAAGATGGCTAGGGCGACGTAGAGAGGTGTCTGGACAATACACAAGGTTTTACTTACATTAATAATAATAATAATAATAATAATAATAATAATAATAAAACAATACAAAAGTAATGCAAACAAGCTTGTGTTTACAATTTTTGCCTATCCAAGAGCTATTAGCATTCATTTCAATATCATTAGGCTCCATTTCCCGTCTAGCCGGTATTACTTTAATTATTGTAAATTGTTTTTCTTTGGCGTAATAAAGAGCCAGAACAGCAGAGCTGCATGTGTTTTAAAAGTACAGTAACTATTCATGCATACAGAGTAGAGAAACCAAATAACACCAGATGCAACAAGATATTTATCTCCAAAATAGATGTCCAGGATCGTTTTTGTTTTCACAGTGGGTAGGTTAAAGGGGGCTAAAACTTATGCCTTAATTAAAATACTGCCTTTGTAAGAAGGATTTAAAAAAAAAAAAAAAAGAGCTCCTTTAAGCCTAACAGTCTTGCAACATGAAATACACGTGAGACCCATGTATTTTAGTCTCTGGCCGCATCTTTATTTCCCGTGTCCGAGTCCGAGCTAAAAGGCTAACCATGTCCAACCCCAACCACAAAAAAAAGGGCCTCCCAATCATAAAAAAAAAAAAGTCCTTGACTGTTGACTGATTGCTGAGTGCGGTGAGAGCAGCATAGGCAATCAACAGCGAAGCGATGAGGACTGAGGGCGAAAAAGCAACAGAACAACACACAAGTTGGAAAACAAAATGGCTGTGAACGCCAGTTGGGGGATGGGGAGACGTTAGAGAGGACTTGTGTTCTGCAATTACAGGCCTATACGCCTTCCAGCGACCCCTCCTTCCCCCCTTCAGTTGAGTCTGCACTCGAGGGCTGGCGTGATTTCTGACAGAGAAGGTTATTAGATTTTATTGGAGGAAATAGGTGCTGGCTGATTTTGAATGGCACGACAATGTGGAGAGGGGTGGAGGAGGGCAGGAAGGGAGGGGGGTGAGGGGTGGAGTGGATTGGACCCTATTTACCCCTGAGACCAATCGACTGGGTTGCTGCTGGCTTTATGCTGGACATCACCCGACAAGGATTCTCACTCTAACCGATGCTTCGTTCCGACTTCCGGGGTCAGCACACCTCTCACTGGCCTTGAACTCAACCTGCCGACCTCCAGACCTCCGTGTCTCCATGTCACCCGCCGCACTCACGCACACATCGACCAGGCAACCTCTCGGCCCGACCTCTCGTCACGACGCTAATCGCAATGCCGATCGATATATATATCCGAGTTCGTCAATTCGCGCTCGTTTTAAAACTGCCCAGCGTTTTCCCGCCGAATAACAGGTCGTACGTTCATGTAATGAAAATGAAGGCTTCTGAGCTACGTAAAGAAAACCTTCTGGTGTAGGATCGTACATAGAACCTTTAAGGGTTCTTTCAGAAATCCAACATGGAACCGTTTTCGCACGTTCACATGTTTACATATTCATATCAAATCATTGAGTAGCACGTAGCGTTGCTACGTCACAGCTACAGGGTCCCTGGTTCCTCCGGGTTCTCCGGTTTCCTCCCAGTATCATGACAGTAGGTGGACCGGTGACTGTAAATTGCCTGCGAGTGTGTGAATTTTGCACTGCGATGGATCTCACGTCGTCCCATCCGGTGTTTATTCCCTCCTCGCTCTCCCAGGATTGACTCCGGATCCACCGGCAGATTTTGGATTTTACTGCTGCTTTTGTGATGCAAAAGCGGGCAGCGAGAATTTTTTCCCTCCGTACAGCAGCTGTGTGTTTGCTCTGGGCGTTGTAATGCCGGTCCTCTTATTTCCCAGCACGAGTCTCTCTGTGTGTGTGTGTGTGTTACACACTGCATGTTGAAGTAGGACTTATTTGCCTTAGTGCAGCAGTGTGGCGAGCAGTGTGTACTCTACAGTGTGTGACGTTAGTTCAGAGTGTGTAAGCGATGAGCTGTCCGTGCTTCTTATGAACTGAAGGCTCAGTGTTTGCCCTTAGACCTCCACGCGACGGCTATTTGTTCCCCTCTTCACCGTGGCTAAAATACAGAATCGTGCCGAGAAAGCGGGAAGCCTCGTAGAAATTTCTGCACAGACATCGTATACGTGTATGTTTGTGTGTGTGTGTGTGTGGGGGGGGGGGGGGGGGGTATGGGGAGGGGCGTGAAGGTACTCAACATAAAAATACAGTTTAAATCTTCTTATACGAGCAAAATGGAGCAAGGAACAATAATGCGCTATCAGTGAGCTGAAGTAATAGAAAACATTAGACAATTTTCTCAGTACCCTGGGATACAATTTGATCAATTTAGTCATCTCAGAGCAGAGTTATCCAGTAAGCAATTATATTCCAAAGGTTGGTTTGTTCTCTCTCTCTCTCTCTCTCTCTCTCTCCCTCTCTCACTCTCTCTCTGTCTCGTTCTCTTTTTTCTCTCTCCTGTTATTTTACTTTCCTTAATTGCCTCCATGGTAAACTCTTCTACCCAATCACCACCCTCACGGTCGACATTCAGGAAGTGCAGGGAAAAGAAAATGTCTGAGTGCTCTCTCTCTCTCTCTCTCTCTCTCTCTCTCTCTCACAGTTGCTATCTTTATTTCTGCCTCTCTCTTTCTTTCTCGCTCCATTTCCATCTGTCTTTCTCTATCTGTCTCGATATCTCTGTGCGTCTCCATATTATTCCCTCCGTCTCCGCCTCACTCTTTGTTTATTTCCCTCTCACCCTCTGTTTTAAAATCTCTCGCTTTCTCTCTATCTCTATCCTCCTCAGTTTCTCTACGTCTCTATGTCGCTTGTCCAGTCGCTCTCTTTCTCTGTCTACCTTTCTCTCTCTGTATATTTTCTCTCTTTTTCTGTCTCTCTCTGTGCATCTCTCTTTCTTTATCTCTCTCTCTCTCTCTTTCACAGTCTCTAACTCTGTCTGTCTCACTCTGTATCTCTGACTCTATATTTCTTTCTCTCTGTCTGTCTCTCCCTCTGTTTCTTTCTCTCTCTCTCTCTCTTTCGCTAGGCTGAGCCTTGCTGGATGTCCGCAGTGGCGGTGTTATGTTCGGCCCCAGGCCCCTCTGCGGCCCCCCTTTGGCCCCTTTTGGCCCCCTCTGGCCCCGAGGCTCTTTGAAGCTCTGGCCCGTGATCAGGTCTCTTGACAACTGCAAGGAAATTCGCAGAAACAACTGGAAGAGGCCTGTGTTTATTCAGCTCTCTTTAATGAGGAGAGAGAGAGATTATCGGCGGCCTGGATCTCTCCCAAAAAAAAAAAAAAGAGCGCGAGAGAGAGACGGAGTATAGAAAGAGAAAACGGCTGCTCCAGATGTTGCTCTACCTCTGACCACTCTGACAGAGAAAAGAGAGAAAAGAGAAAAGTTCTGACATTTCTTCCCCAGCCACAGGCATGAATTCTGGCCTCCCCGGTGTCAGTCAGCCCAGCGTGCAGCGGCCGTCTCCGCTCGGCTCGGCTCTTTAGCAATTTGTGCTGTCTAAAGGGGAAAAGCGAGGCTGTTTCCTGGCTCGGTAATACAATCTCTAATGTGTTATTCTTGCAATGTTTTACACAAAGTTTTATTGTAAGTCTCGCTGAAGCGCAGCCGCAGCAGCAGCAGCGTGAACCGATATAAAAGGATCAAGGTGCCAAAACGGATTGTGGAAACACCCCCGAAGTGTGAACGTTGGTCAGTTTTTACCGCGCTAACGTTATATTCACATATATTCATGCTGTTCTAAGAAATAAACGTTCAATACATTCTAAGAAATAAACGCTTCCGCCAGGAGAGGTTTATTTAATGTTTATGGAAGGAGTCTCCAGCGTCAGAGCTTTGCAACAGCTTCAACAGAAAAGAAAAATAGACGCTGGTGATGGTACGACTGTTTATAGCTGCTATAACGTATAACGTATAAATTCTGTTCCCGTTGATAAAGGAACTATTTCGAAAACCTGTGTACGCGCGTTATCTTCCAGCGCTATTATTCACACATTATATTATAAAACCATCATTAATCACGACCGATTGTACCGAATGATTATTAAACGGAATATCGTGACAGGCGTGATAAAACAAGAAGCGACGTCCGTTGTCCGCCCGTCGGGAACCGATCACGTAGCCGCCGCAGAGGTCAGAGGTCAAAGGTCAGACGGGGTGTCCCAGTGACACGCGGCTTACACGATGACCGCTGGCCGAGCAGCGAAATGATGCTCTTTAAACAAGGCCGGGCTTCTTAATCTACGCCAGTATGCTGCCGCCCTCAGCCACATCCGACCTCTGACCTCTGATCTCCAGCTAGTTCAAGGCTAGGCCAGGAACGGCCATATGGCTGCGGGACAAAGCCAAGCGTCAGTGACTACTAATGAAGAGAGAACGGGCCGAGCACAAACACAGGCGTGTCGGAAAGAATAAAGGGGGACATGAATACGATGTTTGTATTAGTCTGAGAACGCAACGCTCAATGTGTGTGTGTGTGTGTGTGTGTGTGTGTGTGTGTAAATTTTCCAGAAACATGCTGCCAACACGCTTCCACCCCCCCACCCCCACCCTCTCCATCTGCCTCCCTCTTTTGACAGAGTGTAAGCCAGCTGGTTTACAAGTATACCACTTCAGAGCTATAAAACTCCACTC
This sequence comes from Ictalurus furcatus, assembly GCF_023375685.1. Lineage (NCBI taxonomy): Eukaryota > Metazoa > Chordata > Actinopteri > Siluriformes > Ictaluridae > Ictalurus > Ictalurus furcatus. The sequence continues at coordinate 29,028,894 of NC_071264.1, forward strand.
GAGCGGGTTAATGATTTATATAAAAAAAAGCACACAGCGACACTTCATCAGCGTTGATTAGCAAGAAACCGCAAAATGTACATACCTAATTATCTCTGATTACCTCCACATCTGTTAAATCATTCTGAAAAATCTCCTAAAAAAAGGCCTTGGATTTTAGTACAATAATTACTAAACAGCGCGGCTTTGATAAAACGTATTAAACAGCGGCAGCAGCTTAAGGCGTGCGTGAATTCAATACACATCATTAAAAAAAAAAAAAAATTTAAAAGAAACCTCTGACTTAAACCCTCAGCAACAAACATGCTTCGTTTATACACGATGCTACACACCGTCAAGAATCCGGCGCAACTTTATTCCCCTTATACCGCAGCAGCGTTTACGGTCGTTTCTTCGCCAGCTTCTCTGTTTTCTTTCTTTTTTTTTGCTTTTTTTTAAGTTAATAAGACAATAAACAATCAAATAAACAAACAAATAAACAAAACTCGAGCGGCTTGACGTGTTACGAAGAAACCGAAGAAATCGTAAACTCTGTCCTGAAGATGCCGGAAAAAGAAAAAAAGTCACAAACCTCCGACACTGGAGACTCCTTCCGTAAAAAAACGCTAAATAAACATCTCCGTACAGAAAAGAAAACAACTCACAACTTACACAACTTCACCGTAACCATTTAGTCCGTTTGACTGGACACGGTTTTCATCTTAATCGGTTTACTATGACTGGAGCGTCCGCTTTACTCGTTTGTAAATGAGTCGTTACTATAGAAACGCTAACGATCAAGCACATGAATAGAAACCCGTGATAGGAACCTGTTAAAGGGAATTAACCAACACCTTCTGAACAAACAAATATATAGCAATATCAACAAGGTATAGACGCTAAGCTGTGGCTAAATATCTGTCTTAGCTAACTGCTACACACATTAGCTAGTTGTTTAAGCTTGGTCTCTGGTTTTGCTACAAGAACAACACTGGCAAACTATTATTTCGGAAGGTTTCTTTGTCCTCTGATGTAACTCGTACGATTATATTAGCGCCATCTGTTGGTTGGACCAGCTAGCTAAGATTGCTAACTGGCCATGCTGATCATTTATGATGAATTCTGTGACGCCACAAAGAATCAATACAGTCTTGATTATTCTAGCTAGCACTAATTAAGGTAACCAATTTGCATCTTTAAGACCCCAAACAAAGCAGAAAGTATGACCGAGTGTTTTCAGTTATCAGCTTAATATAAATGTAGATGTGTTTTGTTTTTTTTGTTTTTTTTTTTAAAAAAAAGGATTTTCTTCACACAGACTTACCAGCTCAGAAGAACTGCCTGTGAGTCCTCTTCCTTTCCTCACGGGCCTAAAACACACACACACACACACACACACACACACACACACACACACACGCACACAAAACACATGCAAACTTATTAACTACATACTTTTTCTACAATTGTCCCTGTAGTATTTATTGTAGTTTAATTGGAGAATCGCGTAATGCTTTTCACTTAAGCACAAACATTAAATGAAAAATTCAACTGAAAACTTATTGTTCACTTTAATAATAATAATAATAATAATAATAATAATAATAATAATAATAATAAACGAGCAAACAAAAAAACAAACAAACTAGGATATCAGTATTGCAAAAGCCAATATTGCAATAAAGATGAGCAAAAGATACATCGTTCCACCTTACTGCGCAGCGTGACTAATAAACACAGCGATAATGCAGGTGATAGATTAGACATTAGCGATAGATTAGACGTTAGAGAGTGTAGATTGATATTTAGTGCTGATTAGGTGCAAATGCACTTTATTTCACACTTGAGGGACAACATATAAATATTAATATATATACTACAACCACACCGTGTTAGCAGCCTTTAGAACCATAAAAGGTATTGAGCGTCTGGATGTAATTACGCACGACAGAAATTCACTCAGGATTCAGGATCCACATAAAGGAGCGCTGAGCATTCAGATTTCGCTGTCAGAGCGGCTCTTAACAATTCATTTCAGGTTAATTTTTACGACTATAATTGAACTACTTGAGCCTTAAGGCAAAGAGATCATATTTTATATGGTATTTATTTATTTATTGGAGCGGCTAGCTTTACACTGTGTTAAAATATAAACTGGAAGCCTGCTCACTTTATTAAACTCACTTTTTAATTACTTTTAAAATTGCATTTAGATATTGTTTATGCTCGTTTTTGACATTATTGAGCTTTAGGAAATGAGGAATGATTGAAAGATACACATTAGTTTGAGAAGCGTCATTTTATAACCTTTTCACTTCTAGTGAACTGTAATCTGGACATACTGAACAAATAGGAAATTACAGTGATCATATACAAATAAAATAATTATTGCTACTACTCTTACTACCATTACTAGTACTGCTACCACTATTACTACTACTTCTTCTACTACTACTACTATTATTACTACTACCACCACTATTACTACTACTACTACTATTATTACTACTGCTACCACTATTACTACTATTACTACTACTTCTACTACTACTACTACTATTATTACTACTACCACCTCTACTACTACTACCACTATTACTACTACTACTATTATTACTACTGCTACCACTATTACTACTATTACTACTACTTCTACTACTACTACTACTATTACTACTACCACCTCTACTACTACTACCACTATTACTACTACTACTATTATTACTACTACCACCTCTACTACTACTACCACTATTACTACTACTACTATTACTATTACTACTACTTCTACTACTACTACTACTATTACTACCACCTCCACTACTACTACCACTATTACTACTACTACTACTACTTCTACTACTATTATTACTACTACCACCTCTACTACTACTACTATTACTACTATTACTACTACTACTACTACTACAGCTACTTCTGCTACTACTACTACTACTACTGCTACCACTATTACTACTACTACTACTACTATTACTACTATTACTACTACTACTACTACTACAGCTACTTCTGCTACTACTACTACTACTGCTACCACTATTACTACTACTACTACTACTATTACTACTATTACTACTACTACTACTACTACAGCTACTTCTGCTACTACTACTACTACTGCTACCACTATTACTACTATTACTACTACTTCTACTACTATTACTACCACTATTACTACTACTACTACTACTATTACTACTATTACTACTACTTCTACTACTACAGCTACTTCTACTACTACTACTACTACTACTACTACTACTACCACTATTACTATGAATACTAGTACTACTACTATTACTACTTCTTCTACTACTACTACAAATACTACTACTTCTACTACTACTTCTACTGCTACCACTATTACTATTACTACTAGTACTACTACTATTACTACTACTACTGCTACTATTACAACTATGATTACTTCTATGTCTTCTACTACTAATGGTAGTAGTACTACTACTACCACCACTATTACCATTACTACGACTTCTACTACTACTACTAATAATACTTCAACTACGACTACTACTACTAGTAGTAGTACTACTACTACTACCACTATTACTACTATGACTTCTACTACTACTACTATAACTAGTACTACTATTATTACTACTACCACTATTACTACTACGACTTCTACTATTACTATTATTATTACCAATATTACTACTACTACTATTATTACTACTACCACTATTACTACTATGACTTCTACTATAACTAGTACTACTATTATTACTACTACCACTATTACTACTACGACTTCTACTACTACTATTATTATTACCAATATTACTACTACTACTATTACTACTACTACTATAACTAGTACTACTATTACTACTATGACTTCTACTACTACTACTACTACTATTATTATTACCAATATTACTACTACTACTACTACTACTACTAACACTATTACTACTACGATTTCTACTACTACTACTATAAGTAGTACTACTATTACTACTACTACTATTATTACTACTAACACTATTACTACTACGACTTCTACTACTATTACTACTACTACTACTATAACTAGTACTACTAATACTACTACTACTATTCCTACTATTGGTACTACTACCACTATCATTACTACTATAACTATTACTACTATTATAAATAATCTGCTATTTCTCTATGAATGGTTTATATAATGCTTATGAATGCGTTATAAACACTCAGACGACTCAATGCACTATTAGAAAACAAAACTAAGTTAGTACTTGGCAGTGCGTTCTCTAAAGCAAGTTTTACGCATGATTACTAAGCACACACACACATACACACACACACACACACACACACACACACACACACACACAGATTTATAGTGCCCTCTGGATGCAACACTGAGGACCCCTGCTCCAAGCCCCTCGTGTCTCTCCATCCAAGTGAGATATAGTGGCGTATTGATCTCAGTGCCACTTCATTTCTCAATAACTATTACACTATTTTCTCTCTGGGCTGCGGCTGGACGCTGATTTATACTGGCCGGCCATTTGCATTAACACTTTCACAGCACGTGTACTGTACGTGCAGCATTGCAAACTCATCAACTGTTCAGTGGAACACAGGCTCAGAAAGCAAAACGTTAGTTGGGGTCACCAGGGGACATCACAGACTCATTTGCATATTCACTGAATCATCATGATTCTTTGCAAGTATATCGTGTAGGGCTTTATCCGAATATAAAATAATAGATTATACCTTATTTCTTGGTCATGACATCACAAGCGGAAACTGTACAAAATTCTATCATTTCCATCAAGAATGCAAACAAAATGTCGTGGTAGTGAGTTAGAAAATAGATATGAGCGATAGATACAGATGGGAAAAAACTATAAATATAACCAAAACATTGGAGGTCAGGGATTTGTTATTAGGAATGATGGTGATCGGTAATTGGATGTTGAAAACAAGGGTGATCAGTGATTGTTCGTTTGAATCAATGATATTATTGATTGGATGTTGGAAACAATGATGATCATTGCTTGGACATTGGGATTGATGGTGATCAATGATTGGTTGTTGAAAACAACAGTGATCTGTGATTGGTTATGGGAAACAATGGTATCATTGATTGGATGTAGGAAACAAGGATGATCATTGCTTGGACATTGGGAATGATGGTGATCAGTGATTGGTTGTTGGGATCAATGGTAATCATTCATTTGTCACTGGGAGTGATGGTGGTCTGTGATTGGTCATTGTGAACAATAGTGATCAGTGACTGGCTATTGCGAATGATGGTGATCAGTGATTAGATGTTGGAAACAATGGAAATCAGGGATTGGATGTTGGAAACAATGGTGATTAGTGATTAGTCATGATGAACAATGGTAATCTGGGATTGGTCTTTGCAAACAATAGTGATCAGTGATTGGATGTTGGGAACAATGGTGATCAGTGATTGGCAGTCAGGAACAATGGTGATCAGTGATATGTTGTTCAGAACAGTAGTGATGAGTGATTAGTTGTTGGGAAAATTGTGACCAATAATTGGTCATTGGAAACAATGGTGATCAGTGATTGGTTGTTGGGAGCGATGATGATCTGTATTTCGTCACTGGGAACATCGAGTGCAGGACATTTAGTGCAGGAGCTAACATCTGCTCAAAAAAGTCGCTAGATTTGTCACTAGGCTCTTTACCAGCATTGCATACATAGTTCTGTGAAGCTCTTGTACAATATTTTCCTAACATAACATAACATAACGTAACTGTTTCCAAAAAAAAAAAAATCCAGGTTACCAGAAGATAAGCTAGTTTGCCTATCTAGCTACGACACTGTCACTCGTTTAGCTGTAGGTTAGCTCTAGCTAACTTTACAGATAATTAAACTTATTTTAAATGACCAGTGAAACTTCAGGTTAACCATAGCTAACTTTACAGCGATTAAAACTTTAATTCAAATTTGAATTGACCAGTGTAACGTTAACCAGTTTACTCAGTCACTCCATACTTAGCGTTAGCTCTGAAACATGCAAGTCATTGAGGATAACAATACTTGACAATGATAATACTTATAAAACAACGATAATAATGCTAATAATAATAATTCTAAAAGTACAACCTGTCAGGCATGTTAGTTAGCAGTTAAGCAATTTTTTCCATATAGCATGTAGTGTAGCAGCTAGCCTAACTAGCTACATTCCTAAAATAGAGAAGCATGTATCTGAAACTTACACAGCAGACCATTAGATATGTGCAATTACCTCCGAATGTATGAGAAATATGTGTTCAGAAGCATGTGTGGTATCCGTGTACAATCATTTAATCTAATTCTGTACAGCTGAGGTATGGAGGAAATGCAAGATAATGAGGTAAAATTCCTTTTTTATTGAGCACACTCTGACACTCAGACATCTTGTTTATGTTCAGGGACAACAAACGGCTCAGGCTCGGACCGAACGTATACGACGGATTCCTGTGCTACGGCTAATGATATAAGCAGGGCTCCATTTTAGAAACGGTTGCTGCTCCTGTCGTCATTAGCTTTGATACTCTTCAGAAACAGCAAACAAAACACTAGATTTAAACTTGTAATCTTGGGATAATAGTAATATTTCATAACGCTTAAATAATAATTAATTATATGATTTCATTTCCAGACGTGGTAGCTAGCTAACGAACTGGTTAACTAGGAAATGAACGTGTTTTTGAGTAATATCAGCGTTCTGTGGTGTGTGAAATGGTCTTTAGTACAATTCTGGCACAACTTGTTAACATTTTGGAGGAAAATGTTTACTGTACGCTTGAATCCACTGCCCTCTTTGTTTTAGCAGATCATATATACAAATTGTATCACAACATAACATGTTGTAAGTGGAAACGAATACAGATACAAATAAGAGGAGCACTATTTGTGCCTGCACGGGTAGTAATTGTCTGCTCAGGGTCACAGTGGTTTAAATTAGGCTACTTGTTTTATAGTTTATATTTTTGGAACCAACTAACAAATTTGTTCGAAGATATTGTGGAAATTACGGCACAAGTGGGATTTTAAATACTTTGCGGTGTCTACTTGAGACCAATTATAAACTACAGTGATGTAGCTGAGGTAACAATGTAACAATGGTGATCAGTGATTGGATGTTTGAAACATTGGTGATCAGTGATTGGCCGTTATGAATGATGGTGATCAGGGATTGGTCATTGGGAATGATAGTGATCAGTCATTGGATGTTGGAAACAATGGTGATCAGTGATTGGCCATTGGGTATGATGATGATCAGTGATTGGCCATTGGGAATGATAGTGATCAGTGATTGGATGTTGGGAATGATAGTGAACAGTGATTGGATGTTGGGAATGATGGTGATCAGTGACTGGTCATTGGGAATGATGGTGATCAGTGATTGGATGTTGTGAATGATAGTGATCAGTGATTGGATGTTGGGAATGATGGTGATCAGTGACTGGTCATTGGGAATGATGGTGATCAGTGATTGGATGTTGTGAATGATAGTGATCAGTGATTGGATGTTGGGAATGATGGTGATCAGTGATTGGATGTTGTGAATGATAGTGATCAGTGATTGGATGTTGTGAATGATAGTGATCAGTGATTGGATGTTGGGAATGATGGGGATCAGTGACTGGTCATTGGGAATGATGGTGATCAGTGATTGGATGTTGTGAATGATAGTGATCAGTGATTGGATGTTGGGAATGATGGTGATTAGTGACTGGTCATTGGGAATGATAGTGATCAGTGATTGGATGTTGGGAATGATAGTGATCAGTGATTGGATGTTGGAAACAATGGTGATCAGTGACTGGTCATTGGGAATGATAGTGATCAGTGATTGGATGTTGGGAATGATAGTGATCAGTGATTGGATGTTGGGAATGATGGTGATCAGTGACTGGTCATTGGGAATGGTGGTGATCAGTGATTGGATGTTGGAAACAATGGTGATCAGTGATTGGCCATTGGGAATGATAGTGATCAGTGGTTGGATGTTCAAAACAATGGTGATCAGTGATTGGCCATTAGGAATGATGGTGATCAGTGATTGGACATTTAAAAACTTTACATACCTGTCTACTTGAGACCAATTATGAACTAGAGTGATGTAGCTGAAGCTGAGGAACCGTCAGAGCCAGAGCCAAAAAAAAACCCCAAACATTTTAAGCCACACCCACTTAAGGATTCAATCCAAATATAGATCCGGATATTTGAAGCACTAAACAGATACAGATACAGACAGTGCCATTGTGTTAATAGTGACATTTCTGCTGTCGTGTGAAACCACGTGCCGGTTCTCGATGCCATGCTGGTGCCAGCAGACCACCTAGTGACCATGGTGAGTATGTTCAGGCAGCGAGGTGTACGAGTCGGAGAAGAGGGAGGGCTCAGAGCCACGTGCCCAGCCTAAAATTCCTCCACTGGAGGTTTGTACAGGCTCCGCACTAAACAAAAGCGCCTAAGCAGGCAGCTCTAATTAACCACTCAGCTGTTTTATATCCGAAGGGTGTCGCTTCGGTGGTGGCATGCAAATCAGCGCTTCGTCCTCCGCCCCTCTCTCTCTCTCTCTCTCTCGCTTTCTCTCTCTCTCTCTTTCTCTCTCTCTCTTTCTCGCTGTGTGCTTATTCCACCCTCCCCGCTCGTCTGGCACAATCAGCTCTTTTAATCTGAATACACGAATAAGCACGCAGTCAGGGCCGACTGCCAAGTTACAGGGTTGCCAAGCGTGGCTATACAGGACAAGACACTTGTTGCCACGACGCCAGCCTGTTACGCCAGCCGGAGCGGCACGTGCTCGCTCAGACTGGCAGACAGATGCCACCACTTTAACGGCGGTGAAGGGAGGTGGGGTGGGGTGGGTAAGGGGGGGTTTGTTGTTTGTTAGGCACGTGCCACGCCAATCCTCTCTCACTCCATCCTGGCAGCCAACATTCACTTCATTCATGAATAGACTCCATTCATATGCATGTGTAGGCTAATTTTATGCTAATGTGACAATGAGGACCAGGAGGTGGAGGCCAAGTGGAGGTGGCGGAAGGGGCGGGGGGATGTTGCTTGTTTATGTCAAATGCCTAGTCGAAATGTGTGAGTGTGTGTGTGTTGAGGGGTGTGTGTGTGTGTGTGTGTGTGTGGGGGGGGGGGGTCGGTTGCTACGGAGTTAATTGCCATACACACACACAGCCTGATCCGTTAGTTCATACCAAGTAGATTTAAACTCTCCGAAGAAGAAAAGGAGCTCCAACTTTTTTTTCTCTCTCTCTCTTTAACTTTCTAAAACCCCCCTCCTTTATTACGACTAAAATTACTGCAATACCTCTTTGTTGAATTTTCCTGACATCTTTATAGTTAACAAGATTAAGCAATTATGAAAGTTTTATGGCAAAGCGATCAATCTCCACTTTTATAGACTGCGAATTCAATTCGCGGATGATTAAAATTCAGCAGATTGATGCAAAATGCGATTTAGTGCTTCGATTCGACTTCAATTAAATGACTCGTCCAGAAAAAAAAAAAAGGAAGAAAAATGTTGACTCGAATTAAAGCATGAAACTCTTTGTGTGTGTGTGTGTGTGTGTGTGTGTTAGCATTTCAAAACCACTTGAAAGAAAAAAATTTACACACGTTTTACAATAAAATCAGCACCTAACTCCAGGTAAGATTTACAGGGTGTGAAGGACCGGGGCGAGGTGTTGAAATGTTGAGCTATGTGTGTGTGTGTGTGTGTGTGTGTGTGTGTGTATTAGCATAGGTCACACCTTGAGCCCTGGTCTCCCCTCAAGCATTAAGTGTCACACCGCTCCCATCAACATTAATGCTTTTCCGTCACCTGCCAGCTTTTCGACTCTACACACTCAGCCTTGATTTAGAGGCAGCAACAAACCTGTCCCATTTTCACGCAGACATTATTGATAGACCGTCACTTTAAGCTCTAGCTAACTGCTAATGGTTATTTTACAGTGCATACGTCAAGTTTGATGTGAAGTGAGGTTTTTTTTTTTTTTTGCCTATTTCAATATTTGATATGTACCACCTCAGCGGTGTGTTAATAACAGCTCTAAGACGGCTTAGTATTAAAATGCAGCTATCGTAATGCGCTTATAATGAAGTTTAGATTCTTGCTAAAGCGTGATGCAATCTTAGGGTGCGTTTTTGTTAAACACTTTCCCCACATCGTATTGAAGGGGGGACTGAAGAATGTGGCGGCTCGAGTGCGGAGTTTGAAAAAGAGCACTCACGCATTCGCACAACTTCAATAATGTACATTTCTTAGGGTAACACTTTAGGAAACAGCGCCTACACAGGACGAAATGAATAATGCAAGATTAATATTCTAGTAACAACTATTAACTAACTAGAAACGAATTAGTGATTAACAAGTTAGTAAGTAATAGCACACAGATGTACGTACGCAGTAGTTCACTATTTAGCTAATCGATAGCTACTATTTCTTTCATGCCTCCCGAGAACTTCGGTTACTACACAGAACCTTTGGGGTAACCGTGGACAATCAACTGTCCTTTTCCTCTTGCATTGCTAATCTGACACGCTCATGTCGAGTTCTCCTTTACAGCATCAGAACGATTCGTCCTTTTCTATCCATACAGGCCACTCAGATGCCGGTTCAGTCTCTTTGTCATTTCCAGACTGGATTACTGCAAGTCACTCCTGGCAGGTCTGCCTCTGAGCGCCAATCGACCTCTGCGACTGATCCAGAATGCAGCTGCGTGACTTTCAACCTTCCTAAGTTCTCCACACTACCCCATCGCGACGCTCCGTCCACTGGCTTCCTGTAGCATCAGATATAAAACACTGATGCTTGCCTACAAAGCCAAAAACGGACCAGCACACACTTAGCACAAATCGCTTATCACACCCCACACTGCACCGGTCCTCTAGCACCGCTCGACTGGTCACCGGTCCTCTAGCACCGCTCGGCTGGTCACCGATCCTCTAGCACCGCTCGGCTGGTCACCGGTCCTCTAGCACCGCTCGGCTGGTCACCGGTCCTCTAGCACCGCTCGGCTGGTCACCGGTCCTCTAGCACCGCTCGGCTGGTCACCGGTCCTCTAGCACCGCTCGGCTGGTCACCGGTCCTCTAGCACCGCTCGACTGGTCCCACCGTCTCTCAGGGTACAAGGAAGGCGTGAATCAACCGCATTATCTCTATTATTTTGTTTGTTTGTTGGCGTTCACTCAACGGTTTACATATCTGCATATCGGTAATCACTACATATTGGACTGGGGGAGGAAACCGGAGTACCCGGAGGAAACCCCCGCAGCACGGGGAGAACATGCAAACTCCGCACACACAGGGCCACGGTGGGAATCGAACCCCCGACCCTGGAGGTGTGAGGCGAACGTGCTAATCACTCACCACTGATTTATTCATTTCTATCTTTATTTCAAGTATTCAGCTGGCCTTGTCTTTCATGTTGTATTTTGAAGTCTGTAGTGTTTGGTTTTGTCCCCCCCTTCCCGTGTGTCTAAAGTGGACTAGTCCATTTGTTCAGTCCTCCAGTCATATGAGTTTAGTTCTGTTCAGTTTTGTAACGAAACGATTACGATGCGGCCCGCTTTACAAGGCGCGAAACGTCGCGATTTTATTATACGATTGAATGTTCCGACACCTGTTTATTTATTTACCCACAGTAATGATGTCTTCTCCTCGGAATATCCACCGTTTTGAAACGAGGCAGAATTCCAAATGCGTATAGTATATCGTATATAGTGCACCAGACGTTCAAGTTGAGATTCTTCCACAGAACATGACGGACACCTCGCGTTTTAATCGGAATCCTTTATAACGTTCCGTGCCGAAGTCTGCGCACGTCCGAGGAGTAAATACAAAGAGTATTTAAACAAGTATTTACACCCGGCAGTGTTGTTCGGGTAGCTTGTCCACAGACTCTGTGTCGCTCTGGGTTGCATTAACTTTGGGTAAATGCTCCAAATGGCTTCCTCTTCACTATATGCGCTCACTACATAGGGCAATACACGCTATATGTAGTGCACTACTATTGCTGTACATCCAATAGAAGACCATCTGAGACTTTTTGTTGCATTTTGCTTGTATTTTAACGTCTTCCGACGCATGTCTACCTACAACATTGTCTCAGTTTTCACAAAAATCAAAAGTATTGGTACCCTTTGGCTCATGATTAATTGCAAGTGCCCCCAAATGGCGTCCTATTCTCTATATGCGCTCACTACATAGGGTGTTACATAATGTGCGTAGCGCATTATTCGTTCGATAGAATATCTTTTAGAGGTTCAATCACAGAAAATGAGAGACTTCTTGTATTTTTGGTTCTAGGTGTCCACATAACCTTCTCTCTCTCTCTCTCTCTCTTATTAAAAGTACTGGCACCCTGTTTCTTTCTTTTGGTTTGTAAAACAAAATCTGTGTCTTGTGTTCCGCTGTAAATTCCATTTTTTGCCCTATATTTCGTGTGAAAGAAAATCAATTCACAAATACTGAGTAGTGTTTTGCTAATCATGCCCACCTCGAGTCTCCTCCAGACTACCTGAAGACAAACTCCTCCTACTTTTACTCGATCAGGGTGTATGGGTAGTCGTTGATTTGTATTAGTAACTGTACTGTGTCTGTTTTACAAGTACTTAAAGATTAAAAGGTCTGTGTTCGTCATGAATGTAACACAGATGTGGAAACTGAACTGTACTGACTAACTCTCTCTTTTTTTTTTTTCTTTTTCATTTTCTCTCTCTCTTCATGAGGACATGAGTATCCACGTTTTTTTTTTCCCCCCTCCTCCCTCAACCCGTGCCTCCCACTTATCATGGATTAGGACGGCGTGAACAAAGCACGGGTCGGCACGTGTGTATACGCGTGTGTAGGTAGTGCAGCGAGTGGAGTAGGGTGCCAGAGTCCCACTTGTGCCTTGTTCTCAGAGAACCCCAATTTGCAGGGCACTAATGAGAGCACCTGCTCGGCGAGGGCGGTCCGTGGCAGCACTGCGCATTGTGGATCGGTGCCTGGCTCACACCGTGACTTTTTTGTTTCACCACTTGAATCATCAGAGTCATTTGAAATCAATTTAACGACTGTGCCTGAGACTGATTTGAGTATGGAAATGCATCGTGGTGAACGTAGGGAGGGAGGGAGGGAGGGGGCGAGAGAGGGGGGCGGGGCGGGGGGGGGGGGGCGACTGAAACGAGGTAGAGTTAAAATGAGCGTGCTGTTCAGCATTAACCAGAGCAGAATCCTTCTTTTCCGGATGATACGCAGAAACAAATGCGGGAAACGGAGGAGCTGAAATAAATGTAAAGGAAGAGACTAGTGTAGCATTGATGGAAGCTCATGATCAGGAAAAAAAAAAACCAAAACAAAACAACAACAACAAAAAAAAAAAAACAACAACAGACAGGATAGACACAAAAGAACAAAAGAAAACAACAAAAAAATGGAAGTGCATTTTCTGGAGATGCTACTTGTCATACAACAGTGGCAGATAGCACTCAAAGAGAAGGGAAAAGAATAACTGCATAAAAGCCCCTTAAAAAAAAAAAATGAAAGAAAGCCTTGCAGGAAATAGAAAGTGAGATAGCAAGAAAAAAAAGAAGAAGAAGAAGAAAAAAAAAAAAAAGGTTGGGGTGGGGGGATGAGGGAGGGGGTGGGGTTTGTAGAGGGGGGTCGAGCCGCCTCGCCTCGAGTCGTCAGCAGAAGCCTTTCATTGTCCGAACACAAGGGACGGTTACAAAAGCACAGGAAAGATTCAATTAAGTATCATATGCACTGTCCTCATCGCCATGGTAACGGAAGAGCAGAAAATATTAATCAAGCCTTTACCTGAGAGAATGGGAAAAGAAAGAAAGAAAGATAGATAGAAAGGAAGACGGACATGCATCCAGGAGTCGGTGGAATTTAACGAAATAGTGTTCCTCGACATCATACCTCTCTCTCTCTCTCTCTCTCTCTCTCTCTCTCTGTCTTTCCATGTATTTATCCGGCTTTGAGCTGACAGAGATGCTCAGCCTACTTGACCCTGAAATAAACAGACTCATCTCTCCGACAGTGACCTGGTTACTACTTGCCAGGAATTTCTGCTTTCTAACCTTCGCAGGCTTGTGTTACAAAGCGCACAGGCATAACACGTCATATGTATCCCCGTATTCACGACACGTCACGGACGCATATACGGTGTGTAATACGTTCGCAGGAACTCGTATCTCAGACGCTCGACATAAACTGAGAAGACGTGCTATCGGTGACTTGGTGAACGTTTTTACGGAAGGAGTCTCCAGTGTCAGCGCTTTGTAACAGTCAGCGCTGTAAAGCTGTAACTTTTCTGTTTTTGTGTCCTGTACCTTTAAGACGTCGGTGTAACCACCCACTGTTATGATTGGCTAACATCTTTGCCTATGAACTGATTATCAATGCCTTCTGCCATAGAACTGTTTTCAGCGACTGAGCGGCAGTGGGCGGGGCCAACCGTGCCATGATGTAAAAGTAGGCAGTCATATGCAAATTTGCCTGTATGACATCACAAATCCCCGAGTCGTTTTTTGGAGCTCTTAAGCCACGGTACGATGTTTTAATACTTCCACAGTATTAAAATGTAATTATAAATGGATAAAAAAAATATGTCATGATAAAAAAAAAAAACAACAGCAATTCTTTCTTACATGCCCGAAAAACTTTCTGACATAAATGTTAAATAAACACCTCCTTACAGAAAACGTCACACATTTCTTTCCTTCCTGTTCTTATCCCTTCCGCGTTCGCCGTACACGTCCCTGCGAATGCACTGCTGCTTTCGAATCGATAACATATTAGGACAAGCGCATGGATATAAACCTGCGATTTACTGCTCTTATAGAAGATTCATCAACACCTTCCGACCAATCGAATCCAGAATCCAGCATTAGCGCCTACAGCGTTCACAGATAGAATACCGTGTCCTCTAACCCAAGAGCACCGACTCGAGGGTCAAGCATTAGAGCGTACTGTATATTCTACGCATGGCCTATGACACGTTCTAACGACACGATCCTTACCGAATTGATAGGACGTGTTCTCCTGATATAACACTCTAATTCGTGCTCAACTCGAGCAGCGCACTCAAATCGGCATCGCGCGACTTCATTCGCACGCCGCTGACGCGTGGACGCAGGTGCGGAAATTTCGTGATGTCGTGGTTCGGTAAATAGCGCTGCGTCGCGTTTGAAATCCCCGAGGCGCCTTCCTTTCTCATCTGCCTACAATAACTTTTTTTTTTTTTTCATCTCCCTTCAAAAACCGTGCACTGATTCGATCTGTAAAGAGATCGCATCTCCTTTTCCTCATGCACCGCTGCATTCATTAGCCGCACACCGGTTAAAAAAAAAACAACAACAACAACAACAACAACAAAAAAACAAAACAAAACAAAAAAAAAAAGGTAAATGAAATGTTTTCATCCCTCTGCATGTCTGTTTTTACATTATTTATTTTTTTCCAGTAAGATGCACATCCATGTGATTCAGAAAGATAGATAGATAGAGCAATGAGCGAGCGAGAGAGACAGATATAGAGTGAGAGAGAAGATCGTCGCCTTCGTATTGTTCCGGACTTGAAAAAAATTACGACAATCGTTTTCAATCATTCTCAGCTGCGCCGCTGCTTTGGCGCATTTGGCTGCGTGGCGCTGAGGAGGGGAAAAGTTGAGCATTGTTCTGTTTGATGAAACTGTGGAGTGTTTGCTCGCTGTCTGCAGGGACCGTCTTGAAAACAAGCTATCTGAAAACTCCCCCCGCTGAGCGAAATGTTAAATAAACAAAGGCACGGATAAACAAAATCCCTCCATTTTAATGTCACCGAGAAGAAAGCCCACGTTTTAATGCTACGATTGCGGCACGGAGCGACGCCGGGGCCCGGGCGCGCGATTTTTTTTTTCCTCTCCATAAACTTTACCTTTTATCTCCAAGGCGCTGGGATTATAATTGCTCGAGGTAATTATTGCAGTTATGAAGAAAATACCTCAGGCTAAAGGACAAGGCTAAAAACGAAAAGGTGAAAAATGTTTAGAAACGCTATAGGCTAAGAAGGGGAATGTGTTGAGGAATGCCTCGGAGTGATTTGTCTGGGGTTTTTTTCTCTTTTTTTCTTTTTTTCTTTTTCGTACGTCGCGAGCATGTCGCTAATCCGTGCAGCCTATTCAAGGCAAATTCTGTGCTCTTAATACTTTTTTTTTTTTTTTTCAAGATTCGAGATTCGTGCACACTCAAGCACTGCAAAAAAAAAAAAAAAAAAAAAAGGGTTCGTTGATATTCATCTACAAAAGAGCATACATGGGACATTTGTGGAAGGAAACAAATATATAAATATATATCACTAGCATAAAAGTGGTCATCGATCAAAGCAAGAAAGAACAGGAAGGTGGGGCAGGAAGACGGAGAGATAGAGAGCAACGGCAGGAAATGAAACACTTTCTAATGTAGAACTGCTCAGATATCATAAATATATGGCTAGTAAGTTTTTCTTTGTGTGTGTGTGTGTGTGTGTGTGTGTGTGTGTGTGCTGTACTCCATGATATTTTTAAAATCCGAACGCACGCCTAAATTCTGAAAATACTTGAACGATTCTTTACCGAAGACGTGCGAAGGTGTTTTTTTATTTATTTTTTTTTCTTTCACGAAAGGTTCCACATGGCGTGGAAGCCCTTTAGAACGCTAGCACCTCCAGGAAGAACTTCTGAGGAACCGTCGTCTCTAGCGGCGCGGTCATTTAGCGGGCGTCGGTTCGCGACGTGGATACGAACGAATTCATTCGTAAGCCGCTCGCAGGAGGAGTTTCAGTCAAGAAGCGTGGAATTCCACATGAAAAGACAACCCTGTTAGAGAGAGAGATCCCGAATTTACGTCTAAACGAGAAACCCCGATCGGCCGACTTCGGGTCGAATCGTACGGTTGTCGGAACTTCTGCGATTTTACACACGGACGTTTGAAATCCCGTTTGTTTATTTATTTCGCTGACACGCCGATTTACTCGGACGATGGTGATCCGGAACAAATCCGCAAACGGAGAGAAACAAGCTTTTCGATCAAGTTAAGAGTAACGGTGCGGCGGTTTCAGCGTTTAGTCGCCATTTTGTCGTTTTCAGCCTTGTGTGGAGTTTCGTGGGCGTGGCTTAATCGAAGTCGATCAGCTTTGCCGTGATTTGGGAATCGACAGCCGACCGGCGTTTGTCGGCACGCGGTAAAACACACGAGATTCCGAAGACAATCGAGGAATTCCTCGTGAATCCGGTGAGAAGTTTCCGTTTTAATTTATTAAACGCAAAGTGTCTTACGTGTCACTTTTTACACGTAAGACTGATCGATGAATGACGATCGTCGCCATGCTGAAAGTGCATCGCGTCACTTCCGATAAAGACAAACCGGGCTGATCGGCATTCCATGCTGAATCCTCTCGGATCGATCGATCCGTGATCTATCTACTCATTTACGATCGCTAAAGGTACACGCCCACTTCCAAGTCACAAAAAATGAGCATTTGCATCAAATGAGCATTTGATGAGCATTTGATGTGGCTTAGCGGTTAAGGCTCTGGGCTGCTGATCAGAAGGTCAGGGTTCAAACCCCAGCACTGCTAAGCTACCACTGTTTTGCCTTTAACCCTCTGCCTGCGCTCCAGGGGCTCCTCTGTATCGCGGCTGATCCTGAGCTCTGACCCCAACTTCCCGGCATGCTGGGATATGCGAAGAAAAGAATTTCACGGTGCTGTCATGTATACGTGACCAATAAAGACTCGTTATCATTATCTGGGTCAGGGAGGAAAAAAAAAAAAAAGACCACTTAATTTTTGATGTATTATTTAATATTGGTACACAAACCAAGTGAAAGTTTTGTTACCTCCATGCTGAGGTAACACTGAACGTTCTATATAGGACCTACCTTTGAAAAGGTTTCTTTCAAGACCCCTTTGAGGAAGCGCGTGATAAGTAAGTAATAAAACAATCGAGCGCCGTTATAGGAAATGAATCAACAGTGTGTTGGTTTGATGCAGAGACTCACCGCATTACCGCGGATTGTTTTCCTATAACGTCACATCCTAAAGTGTTCTATTCGTCCTTATTCCACGGCAAACCGCCGACGATTAAAACGGTGTATTTTTATTTTTTTTTAAAAAGAATGTTACGTCATACTTTTGAGCCATTTACTGTAACGTCGTGCGACGTCCATGAAACAAGTGAGTTAAACCATTAAACCACACGAGGAACCGTAAAGTCTTTCTCATACGGGACAAGACGACATTGCCCGCTTTGCTTCTGACTGGGAAATGCCGACACTGGAGACTCCTTCCATGTTCTCCTTTACTAGTTCTAACAATGTGTTATTTAACAACAACAACAACAACAGACTCCAGATGCAAATCGGTTGTTCTAAATCATTTGCTTACGCTTGTGCGAGTGAACTTAACAATCAAAACAAAAAGTGGGTGGAACCAGTGATTCCTGAGATCCCTGTAAAAAAAAATTGCGATACCATCCAATTTATCACCGATCTTGTGTACGAGGGACTTTGCGGAGTACTCTCGACAGGGCGACTGTGCGTGGATGGGGTCCGGGCGGCCGGGTGGAGGTTACAGGAGAGGAGAAGAGAGACGGCCTCAATGTGGAGGCAGTGGTATAAATTGGCTGCCCTGACCGTGGCCACTTCCAGAAACAATTTAATTCCCCAGCTCCAACCATCTCCAGCTGATCTCCCCCTGCAAGGTCATTAAGCCCGCCCCAGAAGGTCATATGATTAATGAGTGACAGAGCCCCTGAGCAGTAACATATATGAGTGTACCTCGAAGTCATTAGACAGCGCTGCCGAGAGAAAATGAATGGTCGGGGACGGCCTGCCCCTCACGGAGGACCCCCAGAGCCTCATCATGGAGAGCAGAACATAGGTGCTAACACACACACACACACACACACACATGTATAGAGAAATATATTTCACTGTCAGGTCCGGCTCAAAAATATCCTCTGAATTAATTAAGGTGGAAAGGGATTGCTTGTGCGTTTCGAGTTACCGCGTGACGACCGTGACCGCATGACGACGAGCGATCCGCGAGAGGAAATGAAGGAACGGACTGGCACGCCGACGCTTTATTTGATGGAGAAAAACCGGGACGTTACGGATACTCGGATCTCGCCGCTTAGTCGATACCGGCGCTGTCGATTCACTCATCCCGCGTCCAAGGCCTCGGCGGTGCTCGTAAAAACACTCGTTACTCGCCTAAACGATACGGCTCAAACGACTCTCGATGCGATTCCGAGATCAAATCGTCATCATGGCAATCATGAAGTGAAGGTTCACAAATATGCAAATGTGCTCGCTGGCGTGGGCCGGCTTAATAACGGCCAGGAAGAGATCATTTAGGGTTGATAGGAAACAGGTCATTAGCTGTCATCGTGTGGAGGAAAGAAAAAAAAAAATCACCCTTTAACACCTCATTCTGAAACGCTCTCTACTTCCTGTCTATCTATCTAGATATAGGATGCAGAGCTGAAGGCTAGCATCATCTCAAAATTGGGTGTTAAGGAACACTCTGGAGGAAACACACAAATGCGCGCACACACAAACACACACAAATCCTTATTTCACACTTATTTAGGGGCGAAGGATGAACGAGGA